>NC_034597.1:65538305-65546525 GCF_900095145.1 Mus pahari
TTGATTATTTCCTGCCTTCTACTTTAGCCAGGGTTTCTATTCCTGCACTAACATCATGACCAAGAAGCAAGTTGGGGAAGAAAGGGTTTATTCAGCTTACACTNCCACATTGCTGTTCATCACCAAAGGAAGTCAGGACTGGAACTCAAGCAGGTCAGGAAGCAGAAGCTGATACAGAGGCCATGGAGGGGTGCTGCTTACTGGCTTGTTTCCACTACCTTGCTCAGCTTGCTCTTCTAGAACCCAGGACTACCAGCCCAGAGATGGCACCACCCACCATGGGCTGGGCCCTCTCCCCTTGATCAGTAATTGAGAAAATGCCTTACAGCTGGATCTCATGGAGGCATTTCCTCAAAGGAGGCTTCTTTCTCTGGGATAGCTAAAGCTTGTGTCACGTTGACACACAAAACCAGCCAGTACACACTGCCTCCTCAGTTACGAACGTTACATAGCACTGGTAGATTAAAAAGGCCTAAGAGAATTTTTAAGTGGCTAATACTGGAACAGAAATCAAATGCAATAATTTAAAACGATGGGACCATTCTAATTCTATTTTCCAAACTAGTTAGTGTGCAGTAAAAATAAATGTGATGCATAAACGTTTTAAAAGAAGAATGTATTTTCAAGGAGATTAACTGTCATTGAGAAATGTAACAAGGATACAAATATAATCTTTATTCTATGAAGCCACAGAAGCTCGCAGATATAAGAGAGAACTAAACTTCTACAATGTGTGTGTACTGGGCCATACTTACAGCGTGTACATAATAGTTTAATTGTAATTTGTTCTGAGGATATGTAATGGATTACAAGTAAAGATTATAGGCAACATAGTTTAAATATCTGAAGTCTTTCTATTCTCTTGGTCTCTCATGCAAACTTGAGGGTTATGAAGCCATGCTCCCTGTGCTCCCCGTGCTCCCCCGTGCTCCCCATGCTCCCTGTGGTCCCTGTGCTCCATGGAGGTCTCTTACATATCTTTATCTAGTGTCTTTGCTCTCTGGCTTACCTGATGCCAGGAAGGATGTTGTGACTGCTTGGGCAGAATTTGTCCTCTAGACAAATGAGCCATTCTATTCTCGTTGTATGGGATATCTTTTCCCTCATGTCCCAGAATCCTCTGTAAGACATGGGCAGAGATCTAACATTTTTTTTTCAACCTTGGCAATTTTTGTTGACCTTGAACCACAATAAAAATGCAAATATGCCACTTTACCCATAACTCTAGGTCCCCGTTGAAATCATGGCACATCTGTTTCCAGAGCACTCCTCTTCAAGAGGACTTGATAACTTTTGTCACATCACCTTATTCTAATGTATTTATTGCATCTATTCACATGTGTCCTTTGAAAGCATGTCAGACTGTTGCCTCCTCTGCTGTCTTGTGTACCCTGGGTTCTGTGCCGGGCTGTGGGAAGCCCCAAGGATTCTATAATAGAAGAGTTATATGTGATACTGACTTCTAATTTGGGCGAAATTGAGATGTTTAGAGTCCTAGCTTTAGAAGGCCAATAGATTCCAACCAGAAGACCATATTGGATAAGTATAAGCTTTTCTTAAAATGAAAAGACGACAAAATTAAAGCCCCTAAGCTGAGGAATGCACCACGATGCTTTCTGCTTTTCTATCAGTGGAAAACGCTATACTGACCAGCTCTGAAAACAGTAACAGCTCTGTAACAGTTGCCATCTTCTGTCCTCAGGAGGGACACAGCAGTGGTGGCCCAGAACTTCTTTTGTGCTGGATGTGGGACCCCAATACAGCCGAGTAAGTACAGGTCCTGCGCCATTTGCTCATTCCATGATAACAGAGTTAGGATCTGCAGGGCTGGACTGTGTGTTGCTTTAGCGTGAGACTGACTTCTTGGTGTGAGCATGTTGTGAAGGAGTCGTGGAGGTGGCCCTGTCTTTTGCTAGGAGGAGACCATGACCTACAGAGCTGTATGACTAGCCAGGAACAAGGAGGGCCAGCATCCTGGCTGCTCCTCCATTGGGCACTGGGACAACCCAACCGTTCCTGACTTAGGGGGTTGAACCTATTGTTTCCACTTCCCAGAATGCCCTCCGTGTAGACACCCTTCCCCACGACTCTTGGCTTTCTTCACATCTTTATCCTCTTTTTCTCCCCACTCCACTACCCCTCCCCGTTTCCGGGATCTTCTGTGGCTGCCTTGTGGTGACCATCTGGTCGCAGACAGTTGCATTGAGCTTTATGTGATCATCCTCTGTAATGCTTGTTCAGCATGGCATCCACTCAGAGATGACTTAGTTCTATTTACAGTTTATCTATCTCCATCACCAGATCAGAAGGCAGAAGCATTGTTGCTTTTGTTCATTTTTCATCTCCAGCTATGCTTGCTTATAAGATGGTCCCCTAGGCACACCCGCAGAGTAAACAAATGGCTCCTGGCAAGACTTCTCTGAGAGCTGAGGACATGGTAACTCAGTTATGGGATGGCCAAGGTCCTGCAAACCCTTCTTCCCCAAGAGACACCATGCAAGACTTTCAGCAGAACCTGGCGATGGATTGCTTGTTCTCCAGAGAAGATGTCTGTTTCAAGACATTAAAACCGAAAGCAGGACCAGCCAGGGCTCCCTCTATCTCACTACACATTAATGACAATCACTGTGTGTTCTCTTTAAATGACTCATTTTCCCAGCTAACCCAGCAAGAGGCGGGTCTGTAAGTTGATCTGTACATCCTAATGCCATACCAAATGCCAAATGCATGAGTCAGAAACCACATAGACACGAGACTCCATCAATCTGTTAAGTACCTTCCTGAGTTCTTGCAGGTCCTGCCCTCATGGGATCTGCTTCTGTTTTTGTCTGTCCTCGTGGTCTTAGGGAGAGGGATGGGCATGATTTATTCTGTACTGAGGATAGCACAGTGGGCATTTGATGATGTTTGGTGAATGAATGAGTGGATCCTGAGATGGTGGAGGCATTGATGCTGGGAAAGGTAAGTTATATCAGTGTCTTAGTTAGGGTTTTACTGCTATGAACAGATACCATGACCAAGGCAACTCTTGTAAGCACAACATTTAATTGGGGCTGGCTTACAGGTTCAGAGGTTCAGTCCATTATCATCAAGGCAGGAAGCATGGCAGCACCAGGCCGTCATGGTGTGGGAGGAGCTGATATAGTTCTACATCTTCATCTGAAGGCTGCTAGTGGAAGACTCACTTCCAGGCAGCTAGGATGAGGGTCTTAAAGCCTACACCTACAGTGACACACCCACTCCAACAAGACCACACCTCCTAATAGTGCCACTCCCCGGGCTGAGCATATACAAACTATCACAAATGGCATGCTCAGTACTATACTTTTTGTTCCTTTAGTCTGTTGTGACTTGACTGTTTAGAATACCTCTACACGCAGGATAATTCATTAAGAGCAGAGGCATTGACCCCTCACCTTCCCCTTCAGCACCTGAAGGAGTGGGATGTGCTGGCTACACTGGATTCCACCTGAGCTTGCCTGCTCTCTGCATGTGTGTCCCAGCTCTCTGCCTGTTTGTCCCTACTATGATGCTTGACCTCGCTGACCTGATTTCCTCAATGAAAGAGGGAAATATAAGTTCCTAAGTCATGGAATTAGAGGCTTAGGATAACATACATTAACCATTCACCAGTTTGGGAAACAGACTAAGTGCCCAGTGGAGACTTATTCCTGTCTTCAAGGCATTAATTGGAAAATGGTCATCTATATCTACGGTGTGCCAGGGAGTGCAGTTGCTGCCTTCCCACACATGCCCTTCAGGTCATGCCAGGCACTAATGCTGAGGGATGGTTGCACAGGAGATTTTAGCTGGGTTGTTTTCCTTCTTAGACCAGGTAATACACAGTATTACCACCTTCATCCCTACATCTTTTGTCCATCAGAATATTTTATTAGAGAAACTTCAGAAGCACCATGTGTTAATATTCCCCATGCTACAGAGATGTGTATCATTAGCTCTTTGGGGGTCTAGGTCTCTCTCTCTCTCTCTCTCTCTCTCTCTCTCTCTCTCTGTGTGTGTGTGTGTGTGTGTGTGTGTGTGTATGTGTGTNTCTCTCTCTCTCTCTCTCTCTCTCTGTGTGTGTGTGTGTGTGTGTGTGTGTGTGTATGTGTGTGTGTCTGTCTGTCTGTCTGTCTGTCTCTCAGGTATTGCTCCCTTTCTCTCTTTGGTGTATATGCGTATGTATACACACATATATATGTATATACACATATACACACATATGTATGTATGTATAATAACCTCTTTTGTAAGCTACATGCTGACATTGCATAAAGCAGTTCATTGCATGAACTGCTTTAGAACATGCTCTTCGTATGTGGGCCATTCCCTGCCCCCAGTTCTGTGCTGCATTTTATTAGCCTGAGATTCTGAGCTGTTGTTGGAGTTCCTGTGAGTAGCATCCTCATAGTCCGCTAGGTTCCCAGGTCCTACACCGAACGGTCGTGGCTGTACTGCAGTTTGTGGTGCCCAGCTTTGATGTCCAAGAGTATTAGGGAGGATTCTGTTTCTCTGGGATTTGTCTTACTGTGGCAAACCACAAATGGCCACAGGCGAAATCCTCAAGTCAATGCCAGAGCTGCGCTGCCTGGCAGTTGAAGCTGGCTTGAGCATGGTGACCACTCATCTGAGTCTGAATCTTGCATAGGAATGGGGAGGTGGCCTAGGGCAGATCTTAGCATCACATCTACGGTGTCACCCCCCTGCCTTCTGCAGAGTTTGTGAAGCGGCTCCGGTACTGTGAGTATCTCGGGAAGTATTTCTGTGACAGCTGCCACTCATCTGCAGAGTCCTATATCCCTGCCCGGATCCTGACGATGTGGGACTTCAGGAAGTACCAAGTCAGCGATTTCTCTAAATGGCTCCTGGACAGCTTATGGCATCAACCTGTCTTCAAACTGTTAGGTGACCATCACAGCCTCTATGCAAAAGCTAAGGAACTGGATAGGGTGAAGGTGAGCTAAGGCCTCCATGGACGAGGAGGTTAGATGTCCCATGGTAGGAAATGCAGGCCACTCTGGCTTCAGGCTGTTCCCAGGCCCTTCACAAGGCAGATAGACTGAGGAGTGAATGTTCCCAGGGCCGTTCGCCTGTGGAGGCTCTTCCCAAGGCCCAACTAAACCTGTGTCCATTCAGGACTCAAGTATCAAAGGATTCAGTTATGAGTCCTTGCTGAAGGGGCTGTTAGCTTGGAAGTTGTTTTGCTCGCCAACACAGTATTTCAAATAACATTTTAAAAGAGATTCATTTATTTAATGTATATGAGTGCTCTATCTTCATGTACACCTGCACACCAGAAGAGGGCATCTGATTACATTTATGGTAGTGAGCCACCCTGTGGTTTCTGGGAATTGAACTCAGGTCCTCTGGAAGAGCAGCCACTGCTCTTAACCTCTGAGCCATCTCTCTAGCCCCTGTTTCGAATAACTTTTAAGGTTTGTTGTGTGCACTGTCAGTGGCCATGTGTCACATTCCCAATGGTTGGCTTCTTGTTTTAGGACATCCAGGAGCAACTTTTTCATATCAAGAAGCTGTTGAAGACTTGCAGATTTGCTGACAGGTATGATTTCCAGGAGGATGCTCTGTGCCCCTGCCTGGCATATTCTTCCTGATCTTGGTTCCTCCAGCATCTCTGGCTTCTTAGAACCTTTTATTCTTGACCCCCAACACTGAAAGGAACAAACAAAGGTGAGCTAATAAGAGGGATTGGGACAAGATAAAAGCCTACCTCTGCCAGTGGCTACAGTATAGATACACTGTAAATACAGTAAATACAATAGCTTGTGATGAACAGGCACAGCAGGGTTGTCTTCTCCCACCCACCATAAGCTCATGGACATGGAAAGTGGTTTTCTGCTACCGCTATTCATCTGCAGAACTCCCATCTCTTACAGGATGCAATCTTTAGCTATCCCATCCCTTTTCTTCCTGCATCCTGGCCCCTGGCAACCCACTTTCTTTCTCCATGGATTTGACCACTCTAAGTACCTCACAGATGTGAATCATAGACTATATGTCTTTTATCACTGGATTATTTTATTTAATTTTCTTAAGGTCTATCCACATTGCAGCATGTGTCAGGGTCCCCTTCCTTCTGGCGGCTGAATAGTATCTGCTGTGTGTGCATATTGATTTTTTTTTTTTAATCTGCCCATTGAGGGAAGGGGCTGCCTCTGTCTCTTGTGAGTGGTGCTGCTGTGAGGATTCCCATGGCCTCACAGAGACAGGGTGCAGGTCACACTAAGTGAGAGGATGACTTCTGGAATGATGTCCCAAAGCTTACCCTAGGAATGCTCTTATAGGAAGATATTTACTTAAGATATAAGTTTAAAATAAGAAATAATAGAGAAATCTACCAGGTGTTCAGTAATGGGATAATAGCCAAATTTACATCATATATACATTATCAAATGCAAGTTTATAGATGCAGTTTTATAGGTGTATTTGTGTGCATGTGTGTGCACTTTGCTTCTGTGCATGTGGAGGCCAGAGGTTGATGTTGGGTGTCTCTTTAATCGCTCTCCTCATTTTTTTGAGACAGTCTCTCACTTGGCCTGGAGTTCACTCACCAACTGGCTAGCTCCAGTGAGCTCTGGGGACCGTCCTGTCTCTCCCCAACACTGAAACTGCAGGCATGCACTGCAGTGCCCAGCTTTTTGTGGGGATCTGGACTTGCATCCTCTTCTTGCACCACAAGCACTTTACTGACTGAGCCATCGCCCCAGCCCCAAGAGAGCTTTTTAACCTGGGGGTGGGAGGTGGTGGACGGGGGAAGCATAGATGACCTCAGGGTACTGTCTCCTCTCTGGCAGTGTGCTGAAGGAGTTTGAGCAGGTTCCCAGCCACTTGACTGATGAATGCCACATATTCTCCATGGACGACTTTCTCAGGACAAAGAAAGGACTGTTGGCACCTTTGCTCAAGGACATCCTGAGAGCTTCTCTTGCCCACGTGGACAGCTGTGAGGTAAGGGTTCATCTGGGATAGGTTCCCTTCCTCATGCCAGGATCCAGGGAGGGAGGTGTTTCTTCTCCTTGACTCTTGATCACATTTAACTTTCTCAGCCCTGAGCATGGAGAGCATTGACACACAGCCCCGAGTTAGCTAGCCACAGATGTCCCACTGGGACTCAAGTGGAGCCCTGTAGCTTCTTGGTTTGAATGCCCATACCCCGTAGAAACCCATTCTGTCCTGAAGCAGACATTTTGAAGCGTGGTTTCTGTTATTGTTCTGATCCATTCTTCTGAAGGTTAAAATCATAGATATTGATAAATAGATGCTCCCACATTTCTCAGTTTCCCCAGCACAAGAAGCAGTGCCACCTTGTCACCATAGATGCCTTCTTTTGCAGCTGTGCCAGGGGAAGGGCTTCATTTGTGAGTTTTGCCAGAGCACGACGGTCATCTTCCCATTTCAGACCGCAACTTGTAGAAGATGTGCAGGTACTGAAATTACTTTAATAACATCAGCTTCATTATAATCACTTCACTCAATTGCAAAGTTAACTTAGGTTTGATAGCTTAATCATAATGTTAACTTAAACCGAATAATATCTCAGTGTGTCAGTTAGGGTTTTATTGCTGTAAATAGACACTGTGGCCACTGCAACTCTTATAAAGGACAGCATTTAACTGTGGCTAGCTTACAGGTTAGAGGCTGAGTCCATTGTCATTAGGACTTGGTGGTGTGCAGGCAGACACGGTGTGGGAGAGGTAGCTAAGAGATCTAGATCCAGATCTAAAGGCAACAGGAAAAGGGTAATACTGGGCCTGGCTTGAGCATCTGAAACCTCCAAGCACACCCCAATGATAAGCTTCTTCCAACAAGGCCACACCTCCTAATAGTGCCTCTCCCTATGGGGGGGGGGATTTTCATTCAAACCAGCACAGTCACTTGAGTACAGTTAGGTCTTTAAAGGGCAGGGATGCAGTGTGTACTTGAAGGTAGATGGGAGACAGTGCAGTGTGGGACCCACAGTGAGGAGTATTCTGCAAGATAGGGATAAAGAATGGAATCTCCTGGGGCTTTGGGTAGAGTGGATGGTCCCAGTATGGCCTGTTGCCACCACTGTTTTTCAACTATGTTATGATCCCATCTAACACTGAAGGGTTGTCTCTATTTTTAAACCATAGTGGAGAGTGGACTTGCTGTTACAGAGACCAGATGGCTACCAAAGTCCAAAACTTGTGCTACTGGCTCTTGTGTGTGTGTGTGTGTGTG
>NC_034597.1:65546555-65560992 GCF_900095145.1 Mus pahari
CACACACACACACACACACACACACACGTATGCCAGTATGCATGTGTGTAGAGGTCAGAGGTCTACCTTGGGTGTTACTTCTCTGTCACAGTCCATGTTAGTATTTGAGACAAAATCTCTCACTGGCCTAGAACTCACCAATTAGGCTAGACTGGCCCACAGTCCCTGTGATCCCAGTCTCTGTCTCCTAACACTGAGTTACAGACACACACCATCATATGTGTGTGTGTCTTATATGGGTTCTGGGGGAATTGAACTCAGGTCCTCGAGTTCATGTGGCAAACACTTTACTAACTGAGCTCTCCCCTGGGACTAATTATTTGTCTCTTCACAGCTGGAGCTGCAGAAGGAATCCTGGGCTCACTGATGGTGTTGCATGGGAAGGATGTGGGTGGGGACCCTGCCCTCAACTCTTATGTGCACGCGATTCTTCTTAGGATACCCTAGTCTTGCAGGACAGGGTCTCCAGAATTGAACCAGGGAATTCCAGGCCAGAAGTAACTGAATACCAGGCAGCAGACCTAGGGAGAGGGAAATGTTCCGTGGTGGTGTGTCTATAAGAAGCCCTGAGCTATCTTGCTGAGCTCTGGGCAGCAGTGTAGGTACATCTCAGCACTGTTCCAAGTCCACAGTAACCAGCCTCCGGATATAGGCAAGGAAACAGCATGACCCTGGATGAGGCAGCTTTGCCCACTTAGACCCATTTCCAGAGAAGCAATGCCACCTTGCAAGAGCCATCAGCCACCAAGTTAAGATTAGGGGACCTGTCCCCAGTGCTTGGGCTGATCTGGAAGCACGCGGTATCAACCACCTCCATTGGGCTCCTGAGCTCATAGCCAAGAGCTGTCGAGTAACTGATAGTCCTGAGAGTTTTGGCATGGTTGGTTTCTTTCTGTAAGACGGGGTTCTGGGTCAGGTTCCCTCTCTCCCTGGGATGGGAGTGAGTATCTATATGTATGTGAGAAATTAAGGAGTGCATCTGCTGACAACCAATCTCTTCACTTGCAGTGTGCAGGGCCTGCTTTCACAAACAGTGCTTCCAGGCTTCGAGATGCCCCCGCTGTGCCAGGATCACAGCCCGGAGACAACATTGGGAGAGCTTGCCCCCTGCTGCTACATGATGATGGCCTAAAGTTGTTTCAAACCTCTCATGATGTTACCAAATTGTGTCCGTTCCTGGTAACATTCATTGTTTCAGATACTAAGTATTTTTGAAGTAAGAAAAAGAGGACCAAAATTGCCCTCTTGTATGCATTTACTGCTTTCAAGGAGTATGGAAGTTTCGTTAGTAGGTATAGGGTTGTTGTTAAGGGTTTGTTTACAAACGTTTGACAAATGTTTTGCTGCTGATGGCTGGCTTTTGTTTTTGAAGAGAAGTCTGTTTTCATTTAAGTTGCACTGGGATAAGTCTTTTTAAAGCTAAATACAGAACCTATTTTTTTATGAACTGTAACTGACAAGGTGACGTGTTGTTTGGGGAATGGATTGGTGCCACAAGGGAGCGAAGTGCCACAAGAATTCTGTTTGGCCACACTTTTGTTAAAGATGGCTGTTGAATGTTGCTCTGTGACTGTGTCAGTTTTATTCATTCCATGGTTTGCGTAGAGTACATGCCAACTCTGCCCTGACATTCCTTTCTAGGTGATGGTTTCAACCACCCACCAAGGTCCTGGTGAGCTGTCATTTGGACCAGTTGCCTCTAGTTGGCAATGTTTGGTGAGCGCACACTCAACAGGTTTGCCCCCTGCCCCCCAGCCCCCACTAGTCTCATTCGTCCCTACTAAAACCAAGGGGGGCAGAGGAGACAACTCCATTCTAGTCCTTCATGATCTAGCTTTGTGGGTATAAAACAAACAAACAAACAAAAACCAGAACATAGAGTCTCTGAAAGCTGAGCATGGCGGTATACACCTGTAATCCCTGCATTTAGGAAGCAGAGGCAGAGATTAAGATTTTCTATATGAACATAGAACATCACCTGAAACCTGTACTTTTTTTTTTAATCTTAAAAAGAGTGGAATTTTTTAAAGATTTATTTATTATTATATCTAAGTACACTGTAGCTGCCTTCAGACAGACCAGAAAAGGGTGTCAGATCTCATTACAGATGGTTGTGAGCCACCATGTGGTTGCTGGGAATTGAACTCAGGACCCTCGGAAGAGCAGTCGGTGCTCTTAACCACTGAGCCATCTCTCCAGCCCCAAGAATGGAATTTTAAAAACAAGTAAATTTGGATAAAGTATTTTTTCTTCTGTTTGGCTTTTGTTTTGTGGGACAGGGTCTTTTTGTGAAGCTCTGGCTGACTGTGAACTTGTCTCCTGTCTCTGTGTCCCGAGTGTTAGAGGTGCATGTCACTATTCCGAGCAAGAAAGTGCTCTTAATAGTATGCTGTCAGTTACCATCTTAACATTGAGGCATCCCTTAAGATACATAGGGGTAGCCAGGAGTGGTGGCGCACGCCTTTAATCCCAGCACTTGGGAGGCAGAGGCAGGCAGATTTCTGAGTTCGAGGCCAGCCTGGTCTACAAAGTGAGTTCCNGGCAGAGGCAGGCAGATTTCTGAGTTCGAGGCCAGCCTGGTCTACAAAGTGAGTTCCAGGACAGCCAGGGCTATACAGAGAAACCCTGTCTCAAAAAACTGAAAAAAAAAAAAAAAAGATGCACAGGGGTGCCTTTTCTCACAACAGTGATAAAATACCCATCGGAGCTGATGTCAGGGAGGAAAACCTGACTGGAATTTCACCGGTTCAGCTCTGCTGGAGCACGGAAGGAATGGCAGAGTTCAAGGAGGAGAGTATGGTGCAGATTCCTTCACACAAAACAGGCAGGAAGCAGAGAGCTAGCCCAGAGTGAAGGCTGGGCTAGACCTCCAGAGGCCCGCCCCAATGAGAAGCTGGCTCCGACATTTCCAACCCTCCCAGGTAGAGAGCAAGTGTTGAAACGAATCTGGGTTAACATGGCGGCACTCTGCACACAAACCAAGTTCAGTGGATCATGAAATTGGTGAAATTCTCTTTCTAATGCTTCTTATATGAACATCTTCCTAGGACATGGGTAAGCCTGTGTTTCCCCCTTCTCTCCTGCATAGTTTCTCCTACTTGAGGAGAATTAGCGTCAAATCCCTTCCTGGGATATCTTCAGGCTGACCAGCTCTCAATAATACTTGGGTATCATCTTGCCTGGCCTGGCATTCATGCTCAGACTGAGCTTCTCAAACAGTGTGCTGCAGATGTCCCCAGCCCCACCGGCCAGTATCTCCTACTGTCTGTGTTGGGGCAGGGGAGGAAGATGAGGAGGAAGGGGGGAGGTTGACTTTCAGTGAGATAATACTGAGCAGACTGAAGCATCAGGGTCTCTTCTGTCTGGATATTCTGTCAAATGTTTCTGTTATACGCTCCCAGGGGAAGGGGCGCATGATTGCCAAGCCCGGTGTGACCTGAGTGGGGACCAAGTGACATGAGGAAATGTGCACACAGCAGACACACAGAGAAAAAGACTCTGAAAGCATTTCTGCTTCTCTTCGCAAAGCCTGGGGCTTTCCTAAAGTGTCTCACGAGTTTTTCTCCCCTCCTTAGGGCTAGGCAGTTTGAAAACAGATAGGATGGGTGATCGGGCCTTGAACTTGCTAAGCAGTCCATCAGCAGGGGGCCTGCAGGTGGGGGACAGAGGCTCCCAGGCATTTGCCTCAAGTCAAGATGGTAAGGAAGAAGCAGGCCATCTTGAGAACTCGCCACCTTTCTTACCTCTATCAATGTCCTTTCCCTATCTGTTTACCTATCTAACTCCTTCCCTCTTGGTAGAATAAGCCCCTTCCTGAAGCAGAGACCTCATGACTTAAATACCTCTCAGAGGTCCTGTTAATATTGAGATTCACTTATGAAAAACCAGTTCCTCAATTTTGAGCCACACTTGAAGCAAGCTTTAATTAAATACTAGCCAAGAAGACGGACACGGGCCAGGTCCATCCCTGGGTCTCCAGGGAATGGCAGTGAGTCACATTTTGTAGAAGCTTAAAAAGACAAACCCCACAATTCATTCCGTTTCTGATCAGGTCCAGTCAGGGACAAGCATACGTCCTGACATATTTCCTGCCCTGCCTACATGTGATTAAGCACATCTGGTGTAGTTAGTTCAAACAAACCATTTAGGGGAGTGGAAACATGCGACTCAAGAACTGTTGCTCCCGGCATTCCAGGAAATTATCTTGTCCTTGGGCAAGTGGGCTTACAGGCTAACACGGACTCTTCAGTTCTTCTTTAGCACTGTCCACAACAGCAGCTAAATTTCCACAGAAGTTCTGGAGAAGGCATTAAAAGCCAGGGACGTTCCTGGGCTGCCTCATAGTGAACTCTGGAGAGCAGTCTGTGAGAGACCACACTTCTGCTTCCTGGCCTCACATGGAAGGTGGGGGCTGGGGACAGAAGAGAAGGCAGCAGCAGATCAATGCCCATCAGCAGTACTGAGCAGGCCACTCTGCCGATGTGGGATAGGGGTAGAGCCCTGAGGTTTGTTCTGTGTGGCCCTGGGAAATGAGTCGGTTGAAAAGAAAACTCTTGTTTTGCAATCAAGTCCGAGGCATCACTGGGATATCCAACAAAGGGAAGGAGAGGCAGAGCGCTCCCTGTGAGGGCAGATCTGAGGCAGAGGCTGGGGAGTGAACCAGGTGTCAGAGAGGGGCAGGAGAAGGCTAAAGGCTAGGCTGGGGCTAGCACAATGTTGCTGCCCAGCCCTGGGTGACAGTAAAGCACAGGCTCTGCTCCAGGGCCCTTGGGGTTTTCTAGTGTGCGGATGAGAAGACAGGAGTGAGGGGTCTGCAGATTCACGAACACCGAGGTGCTGTCAACATTCGAAATGGCTTCCTCTTGCAGCAGGAGGGAGATCCCCAAAGGCTAATCAGACTCCATATTGAAGAAAAGGGAAGAGGGGCAGCTTCTTGAGAGGACCGACAGCCCAGATGCATTGACATGGGAAAAGGGGAGTCGGGGGAGAATAGAAGGATTTAGTGGGGAACGGAGCTGCAAGGTAGAGCCCACAGCACCCAGCCCAGTGACCCGAAAGGTGTTTGCAGTCCTCACAGCACAATGCTAAGAAGGGCCCCAGGGGACACAGCTGGGCCTCCGTTCCAGGAAGACAGCAGGGATTGGGTGCTGGGTGCATTGAGGACAGAGCAGAGGGTCACTAGTTGACACAGGAAGGCCTACATACACGAGGGCATCCACAGAAGAAGGGGAGGGGAGGGGACCTCCAGAGAAGCAGGAAGAACCAGGTCCAGAGAGTGTAAAATAGAAGGGACTCCTCAAGGCTCAGCCAAAAAGGAAAATCACATTTCAATAGTATTTTAAAATGTGATGTTAGGGGCCCAGGAGAAAGCTAAGTCACTAAACTTGTGCACGCATATAGTATCACTGGGGAGGCGGAACCAAGCTACCTTGCTTGTATGAATGTAAGAGTTCCATGTATGTAGGTGCATCGGGTCCCTAGGACTGCAGTTAAAGGATGGTTGTGAGCCACCCAAGTGGGTGCTGAGATCTAAACCTGCAAGAACAGCCCAACTGTTCTTCAGTGCTGAGCCATCTCTCCAAGCCCCCATCTTTTTTTTTTTTTTTCCCATAAATATAAACCTTTTTTAAAAGCACAAACACCGGCTCACAAACTGTATGTCTGAAATGGAAGCATTCTCCTCCTACTTTATGAAGATACCGTCACTGGCACCTGAGAGAGCAGTTCTGCATCTCCTGTTCTTCTCAGGAGCGTGACTTGTCCCTCCCCATAACACTTTGGCTCTATCTCACAATCTCCCTTGGCACCATATTCCAGAAAATTCTGGGTTCCCAGGTACCCACAGCTTCATTCTAAAGAGGAGTGGGGCTGTGGATAAACGTGGCACCCATAACTTCTGTCTCCAACCTGTGTGCAGAGAGAGAGCAGGAGAAAGGCCCTAGTGAAGAACTCAACTTCCTGGCTCTCTGGCAAAGCCTGGTCACTACCTAACATGGACAGATGTACAGATCGTCGCAGCAGGAAACCAGTGGGCTGAGGCAGGATCACAAGACCTTGGGATGAGAGGAGGCTAGAGACAGGCAGAGAGGCCTGAGAAGGAGTCAGTGCTACCTCACACACTTCAGTTATGTGGTTGATCCCCGATGGCTAGGATTGCGGCTCACACACTCAAGGACGGGAGACCACTGTTTTCTCTGCACGCCGGAGTTCCAATTTCTGTTCAAGTCTGCTTGCCAGAGCATCATTCAGAAAAGAACCCTGTGGTTCTGTTGAGGCATGAGAAAGGGGAACCAGGATTTCCCCCCTTTCAAACCAGTTAAGACATTACCTCTTAAGATAGTCCTCAAATGTTGGTTTTAAGAAAGCAGCCTTCACAAGGGATGTTGCCAGTGAGAAACGGTTTCTCTGCCTTTTCCCCCTCTGGCAGTGAGCTGAATAAGGCTTGTTCAGCAGCAGCAGTCCCTGGGCAGTGTCCGATCGATGGGTGTCAAGCAGGACAGGCTTAGACCTAAGGGCAGGGACTAACATCCTACATGCCTGCAGATGTGTCTACAACAATCTCGTCAGCCGGAACAGGAAGCTGGGGCCCAGGGCGAGGCTAAAAGGGATACATTGAATCACCAACTTTACAGATGAGTCTCGCTGCCACATTCCTGGACCAAGGTAGAGAAGTTTCCAGCCGGTTGTTTGTTTGTTTGTTTGTTTGTTTTTGAAAGAGAAATTATCCCTTCTGCCATCCTGTCTCTATTCATTATCATTTATTATCATTTTCTGGTCCCTGGCCCCATTCACCTGAAGAACATTTTAACATTAAAAAGAAACTAAAAAAGTTTATTGAGCGAGTACTATTTCCTGGGCACTTAAAGACCCCTTTCGGGAAGGGCTTGACAGTAGCCACCAGTTACTGGAGCTGAACTATTTCTCTGTTCTCCTTGCTCATTATGGTCCCCAGAACAGTGACATTAGAGTGCACCCCCTTACCTCTGAAGGCTCTGGGGAAATCACTTCTGCTGTGGTTTGAAAGTGAAATATTCCTGTAGGCACAGTTCTTGAACACTTGGCTGGTGCTGCTGCTATAGATGTAGATAAGGTGAGAGTCAGATGAATTAGGGCACCAGGGGTGGGTGCTTAGCTTCTGTGTGGGATTACAGGTGCACACACTCTGACATCCCTGGCTTCTTCTGCCCTGTTCCCTGCTCCCCACCTCTGACACCAGTCACACTAGAATCCATTGCACACACAATGGAACTACACTCTGACCACCAGTCATACTAGGATACATTGTGCACACAATGGGGCCACACTCTGACACTGGTCACACTAGGATACATTGTGCACACAATGGGACCACACTCTGACACCAGTCATACTAGGATACATTGTGCACACAAAGGGGCCACACTCTGACACTGGTCACAATAGGATACATTGTGTACACAATGGGACCACACTCTGACACCAGTCATACTAGGATACATTGTGCACACAATGGGGCCACACTCTTTATGGCATGTCTCCTCTCACTGAACACAAATTATTTTGTGTGTGTCTCTGTGTAGTTTATGCCCGTGTGTATATGTTCGTGTGATGCATGCCTGTGTATGTAGTAGTTGTGTATGTACACATATGTGTTTGCATGTAGAGGCCTGAGGTTGACATAAGGTGTCTTCCCAAATGCTTTCTATCTTGCTTTGTAAGAGAGGCACTACCACAGAACCTGGAGCTCATTAATTAACTAGACTGGCCAGCCAGTCAGAACAAGCAGTCCGCTCCTGTGTGGGATTACAGGTGCACACCTCTGTGCATGCCTCATGTGTGTGCTGGGGTCTGAAGTTGCGTCTTCATGCTAGTGCAGCAAGCACTTCATCACCATGTCTAAATTGGCAACTGGTTATACAGAAGAAAACACCATTTCCCATAAATGAAGCTGGAGCCGCTCTAACGGTAGTATTAATGTTTTTTAGCACAATGCTGAGAAGACAAATCAAACCTGAGTTTAGTCAATTCAGACTTCTAGCCCATATGCTGGAAGGGGAGAACGGGCCCCCACAGGTTGTCCTCACGTGTGCCAGCGTCTTTCCTTTAGAGTGGTTCTAAGTGTCATCAGTGGGGGTGAGAGGGAGACGGACAGAAGTCAAAGAGTACAGCTGACTCTTCCTGAAGACCGGCATTGACTAAAGCAATGCTCTGTGGACCTGGTTGTTTCTAGATCCATTCCACCTTCCAGCTACAGTATGGCAAAGGCAGTTGAGGCAGAGTTGATTTGGAAAGCACGGCTCACATCACTCAGGATCGAGTCTTTCACTTCAGTGGGCTGCCATTTCCTGAGGCACAGTCAGTCTGTGCAGATGTGAGTCCCCTGGGACTTTCATTGGTCAGTTGGCTAAGGAAGAGCAGAGCTCTAGGGTGTAAATCAGGGGTTTCAACAATGGAGGCTGCTGCTGGTGTCTGGTGAGTGGAGGACAGAGATGCTATAAATGCTCCCATGACAAATTATCTGATTCAAAATATTAGCATGCTAAAAAATAGGGCCTGGAGAGAAGCTCTCCTCTAATAAGTTTGGGGAATACAGATCTATTAAAAATTTTAGGAAAATAAATGTGTTCTTTGATTCAGAGCTTGAAGAGCTTCAGTCACTGCTCAGTGTTAGCAGCCAGCTATAGGGTGGCTACAGCCTCAAAGGAAAGAAATGGCCTGACTGGTTCTGGCTCCACACTTGCCTTATTTAGCATGGACTCATCTAGGCGATTCCTGTGATTGGCTGAAGCTTACAGCTTATGACTATCTGGCCTACTAATACATATACTATATATATGTGTGTGTATTATACTATATAACATATACTATATATAACATATGCTACATAACATATTATATATATATATATAATATATAACATACTATTATATATTAGTAAATACCTTAAGGCTGTTTATATATTGAGGCTGAGGATTCGCCTCAGACCAATGGCCTCCTGCTTCTTTGAATATTCTTTCTTACTTCACAGTAGCATAGTGAATAGAGAGCAATCATAAGGAAATTTTGTTTACTCAAACATCTCTCCAACTTCTTGCAGCACAGAACCCCTCCCTGGTACATACCTATAATCTTGACATCATGTGTGTGTGTACATGTGTGCGTGTGTGTAAGTATGTGTGTGGGCGTGTGTATGTGTGGACAAGTGTGTGTATGCATGTGCATGCTTGTGTGTGTACATGTGTATGCCTGCGTGTGCTTACACATGTATGGGTATTTCTCTGTGTGTGTTTATGTGTATGTATGTATATATTTGCACATGTGTGTTCATGTCTGTGTGTTTATGTGTGTGTGTGCATGTGTATGTGTTTGCACATATGTGTGCATGTCTCTGTGTGTGTACATGTGTGTGTTTGCACATATGTGTGCATGTCTGTGTGTGTGCATGTGTATGTGTTTACACATATGTGTGTGTGTATGTGTGTGTGTGTGTGTTTGTGTATGTGTTTGCAAGTGTGCGCATAGAAGCCAGAGCATGACACGGTGTCAGGAGTCACGCATTCACAGTCACTTTTCACTTTACATTTTGTGATAGGGTCTGTCACTGACGCCACAGCTCACGGGTTTGCTTAGACTGACTGGCCAGCAGGCTTCTGGAATCCTTCACTTTCTGCCTCCCCAGGGCTGGGATTACAGACGACAGTGGCTTTCATGTGGTGGAACTCAGGTCCTTTTGATCAAGTGACTCAGCTTCCCAGCCTCTTGCTAGTGAGCCGTAGTTGGAAAACAGTGGTCAGATAATCCGTGTTTCACCGTTGGAAAGCATGCTTTCTCTGTGGCTGACTTCAGGCTCCCTCAGTGGCTTCAGACCTATGACTGTGGGCATGCCACTGGTCTCTGGTTCCTCAGTAGCCTCAGTTTTGCTGGTGAGAGTAGCACCATCTACCCACGGGGCTCTTCTGAGGGTCAAATGTTCAATGTCTGGATGTCAGCAGCCACCCCTAGCAATCCTCAATCCAACCTTAGCCTCCAAGTGTGGTTTTGTCTCTGTAATTTCCCTTTGGGTTTGCTGTAATACTAGATATGACCAGCAGAGGGCACTGGTGACACAGCTTTGCCTTGAATGTTCCTTAATGTCCTTTGCAAGGCTTAGCAGGTGACCTTTGGCTGATTTCCTGTAAACTGGAGTTTTAAAGCTGAATAAGACTCTGGCAACGATACCATGGATTCTGAGTGGTCCATCCACAAGGTCAGATACGGACTTGATCTGCATGGCTCTCATATCAACCCAGCTCCAGGGATGGCAGCACCATCTTTCTGAGGAAAAAGCCACCAAATGTATTAGTATTGGCGAGCAGTTGAAATGAAGGGGTGGTGGCTGGTGACACTTGTTGCCACAGAAAAACGGGCTCAGCAGGCCACAGAGGCATAAGCCTGCTCACAGAGATCCACCTGCTTTTGCCTCCCAAGTGCTGGGGTTAAAAGCACGCACCACTACACCTGGTTGAGCGAGGTTTTGTTTTACATTTTGCAACAATGTCTCACTGTGAAGCCCAGGCGGGCCTTCAAACTGCAACCCACCTGACTCAGGCTCCAAATCTCGGGATTACAGGCTACTGTCGACCACTTTATGGTAGTTTATTAGAAACTTTCTATCTGTCCTGGGTGTAGTTTGTGCAAACGGGCATCTGATTTCCAGGGCCTACAACTTTCAAGTGGCTCTCATGAATTCTAAGAGTTCCTGGCTTGGCTCCTACCTCTAAGTTTCCACACATTATACCAAATGTATATTCAGCCTTATACCAAATTACAGGCATAAAGTTCATCTCTTTCACCACTGAAAACATTCACACCGTGTTGTTGCTGGTGGTTGGTTAGGTTTTGTGTGTGTGTGTGTGTGTGTGTGTTTGCTTTGTTTGAAACAAGGTCTTGCCTACTTAGCCCAGGCTAGCCCCAATTTCATGATCCTTCTGCCTACTGATGACTGGCATTGTAGGGGTGAGCCACTGTTTTTGAGTTTAGGAAGCGCATTTCACATTTGAGGGCCTCTGGGAGATACCATATAACCCCTTACCTACCGTCCGAGCCCCGTCTGCTGGTGGCCTGGCGTTGTGTTTTCTCTCAAACCTGTGTATGCTGCCACTCAGACTGAATCCTCCTTGTAAACTGGACAGTGGGCACCAGAGCTGCACCTCAGGGACAGAGGTGTAGGGAGTGCTGTGGAAGGGAGCCCTGTAGTTGGCCGACAAGGTTGCGGTGTGAGCAGCTTCCCTGTCCAGACCCTGCATCTGCAGCTCTGCCTCACCCTCTTCTTTCTCTACCCTCTTGCCTCTGCTATTTTGTTTCCTGATGGTACTCCATCTCCACACCACTCCCGAATCATGTCTGTGACGTCATCACCAGTGGCTGCATCTTTTCAGAAGCCTCGTCTCCATCCCTCCTGACCTCTTGCTTATCCTCCATCTTCCCAGTCCTAGTTTCTTCCTCTGCCCCAGCTCACCATACTTAGTTCTCTGCCTCCTTCCTTCCTTCCTTCCTTCCTTCCTTCCTTCCTTCCTTCCTTCCTTCCTTCCTTCGAAGCATCCAGTTGCCTTCAGTTTCACCTCTGCCTTTAACATCTTTTCTGCCAGGAGTATTCTTCTGTGTTTTTGACTTTAAAACAATGAATCAATAGCTAATTGACAAATCAATTAATCACTAATGATTATGGATGAATTGTTGAACTTTCACTTCACCAGATTCGTACTTACAGAGTCTAGGCCATGTTTAGAGAACAATGTATCTTGTACTTAAGGAGCAGGTAGCTGTGCAAGTCACCATAAATGACCTTCAGCAATTCCTTCCTGATTTTATTGTAACCAAGGTGGGGGGGGCAGACTTAAGCCAGTGGTTCTCAGCCTTCCCAATGGCCCTTTAATACAGTTCCTCATGTGTGGTGGTTCCCACCCATAAAGTTATTTTCATTGCTACTTCATAATAATTTTGCTACTCTTATGAGTTGTAATATAAATATTTTCTATGCAGGATATCTGCTATGTGGCCTCTGTGAAAGAGTTATTCAAGTCTCCAAAGGGTCATTACCCATTAGGTTGAGAAACGCTGTCTTAAGCTTTAACCTGAGTATGGTGCGCTCATGCCTGTATCTCAGCATCCCTGAGAGGGAGCCGAGAGGACTGATGAGCATCACGGGGCAGGGACGCCTAAGGTGACCCCTAAGGTGACCCCCATCCCAAAAGAAACAAAAAAATTAAAACAAACAGACAGAGCTCCAGGAGCCCTGACCTTTCTTGGAGATGATCTTTCTAAAAGCAAAAGGACACCAGGGCTGGAGCCTGTTGCAGCTTAGTGAGTCCTCTCCCATCAGGCTTTGCGGCGCTGAAACCCTATAGCAGCAGATGGGAGGGATGTGGGGAAGACAGAAGGTTTACAAAACAAGTGTGGAGGTCACTCGTCCACTTCTGTAGGAATGGTCTTGATCTTGTGAAACCCTTCTGTGTCCCCTCTACATCTAAAATTTCGTGAAAGCAGAAACTCTTCCTTTAAGAGAAGTCCAAATTCCGTTTGCTCACTGCGGAAGCATAGCGGATCAACTGCATGCTCCGGTCTCCCTCTTTCTAGAAACGTACTGAGGCTAAAAATATACAAAAGCCAAAGAGAACACGGCACACTGTACAGGAAGGGGCATCAGGGAGGACTCATTCAGCAGTTTCAACTGATGCAAGGCTGCGAACTCTCGCTGGTGTCTGAGGGACTGGACAGGCCCTCCTCTGTCTTCCCCTCAATCCCCGCCCTCCCGCCCGCCCAAGTCCTCCTTGGAAAGCCAAGCACAGAGTGAGGCAGCCTGGACTAAAGGTGGGGACATGGGTTTTTCTGACTATCACCTTGAAAAACTCCAGAGAGTGTGGGTCAGGTGGAGTTTAAGATACGGCTGTAAGTTGAACAGAAAGGAATTGGGTGGAAATCTGCACACAGAAGAGATGGGTTCGGCCCTCTTCCCCCACGTGCTGCCTCAAGGATTCAGGCAGCCATGATGATACTCCCACAGAAAAGACTGCTTTAACTGAAACTGTGACTGAAAGTCTCTCTTAGGAACGTAGGTGTACACAACCATTTCCCCATAGACCCCTGCCTGCTCTCTCTTCGCTGATGTGAGCACGCACCTTCTGGATGGAGGTGAGGTCACAGAACCGAGGACTCTGCTTCTAGTATGATGTGAAGGGCGGCAGAGGTTAGAGCTGGTGTGAGAGATCTTCTGTTGGTTTCTCAGTGCCCTGCCCACATCCTTTTGTGCCCGAGGTTTATGGCTCCCTGGCCTTATGGCTTCCAAGTGAGTCTGGACAATTAGCAGCCCCCAAAACAGGGTTGAGGGAGGAAGGGCAGCGAAGTCTCCACTGTCTGCTCCACAGAGTATCTTCCCGTGAGGCTGCCTTGAGTTCCTTGGCCAAAGGTCATAGTGCCTGTCACAGAATCTGTTCTGCGTAACAGGCTGTTCTTGGTTCTGAAAACCTCCATCTCCCTCATCTCTTGAGGAGATGATGGAGTGGTGGGAGCTCTACCACTGTCAATCAAGGTTCAGTCACACCTAGTCCTACCACTGTCAATCAAGGCTCAGCCACGCCCAGTCCATCCCTTTGTGAAAGTGGAACAGCTGTGTTGGCTTCTCTGCCTCCAAGCTTGCAACCTCACTGTTGTGGATGGTTTGTGGGTGCTCCTGCTGTGGACTGGACTGAGAATGGAAGGACAAAGGAAAAGATCCCACAGAAGATGGGGGAGCTGTGGGCCTGGAAGCCACCTCCCCAACAGAGTGGGTCAGGGAATCCATCAAAGTGCACAAGTGGCAATGTTGTCTGACCTGGGTCTGACTTCCAACAGTCTTCACAGAAACTTCTCCTATAGGCAAGCCCTGACTAGATCTGTTCTGGAAATTTCTATCCAGGTTAATCATATTGACACATAATCACCTCAGAAATTCTAGTCCCCTTCCTACATTCAGATCTCCCTTTTGCATGTGACAAACTGAATTCAATTGGAGTGGTTTGTACCTCATGACATTTCTGAGGCGCTAAAGATGAGGAATAGCAGTAAGTCTTTGGTGCTAATCAAACTTTTGAACAGCGAATGGGGTGTCTGGAGGATGGGGAGGAAGCTCCTAGAACAAAGCATTTCACACTTCAGAGCTTCATCTGGATTTTACATTAAGACAGAAAGTCCAGGGTAGGGGAGGGCAGTTTTGACACTTATTTTGAAACTGGCCACTTGCTTGAGGAAGTTGTGAGGAACATTACCCTATTTATGAACATGTGAGAAAAAAGTCACTTTGCAAATACTGACCTTACACACAGTCTCTGAATGTATCTTATGTACAAAGATTGGGAAACTCATCCAAGGAGTCACAATAAAAGCTAAGCCAGAGCCACTGGAAACACTGCAGTTCTCACCAGAACCAGAGCCACTGGAAACA
>NC_034597.1:65561042-65645124 GCF_900095145.1 Mus pahari
CAGTTCTCACCAGAACCAGAGCCACTGGAAACACTGCAGTTCTCGCCAGAACCGATGGAAGGTTTCATAACCCAGAGCTCCTGAGACTGCTCTAGAAAAAAAAATGTCTACCAAAAATAATTTCAACTAAAAACAAAACAAAAAAAACACATTAGTCCAAAAAGGAAGTCATCCCCCAGGAAGGGGTCAACAAGCAAGATTAGCTGACTGAGAACCAACAGGGCAGCTGAAGCTACAAAATGAGCACATTTATAGTGACTAATTTAATGGGATTATAAACCACAACAAAAGAATAAGTACTACGAAAAACAGAGTCAACCTGAATCAATTAGAATCAAAAGGGCCACTATAGAAACTGATTTATGAAATAAATATGGTATTAGAAACAGATGGAAAACAGGAAGAATAACATGACAGAACTCTGTAGAGTGTTGGACACCAGAACAAAGAGATGAGGAGGGAGAAGAAATGGAGGACCAGAGAAGCTACAGATCACGTGTCACAGGGATTCTAGAACATTCAGAAAACCAGCAAGAGCCAAGAGCTGAGAATTTTTTTGAAAGGAATAGTATAGCTTCAGTTTGAGGGTTTGTACAACTTCCCAAAGCTTAGTAAAAACCAAGTTCACACTAGACATATCCCATTGCAACATCAAAGACAAAGAGGGGTGAAAAGACTTGAGAAGTCATACAGGGTGCCAATAGAGGGACGCTGGTTACCCAGAGGGCAGGCGTGCCATCATAACAGCTCTGGGACCTCCGTGTCAATGGGCTAAAATGGAAAGGCCACCATCCTAGAACCAATTCTCAGCTAGATTGTTACTTTAGAGCATTGTGAAATAAAGGCATTTTATACAGAAATATCTAACTACCACATAGTAGAAATTTCAACTCTGACTAAAATACATCGTCTAAAAATTAGCATTTTCCTCACATGATTCAATTCTATTTTAAAAAAGTAATTTAAAAAAGAAAAGAAAAGAAAAGAAAAGAAAATGCTGGACTTGGTGGCTCATACCTGGAATTCTATCACTAGGGAAGCTGAGGCAGGAGGATTGCTTCAAGTTAGAGGCCAGTCTGAGCTATATACTGTGTTCCAGGTCAGCTTGAGTTACATAGAAAGAGCTTGTCTTAAACAACTAAGAAATAATCCACCCTATAGTTTCCCACTTTTACCAAACAAGTTGAGGGAAAAAAAAACAAAAACAAACTCTGGGTTATTAGTTTTTAATCACCAAGATGCCATGAGACCAGAAGGTCTTTTATTTCTTATCTCACCCATTGTTCTTAGCTTTAGTTTAGCTAGGCTGCAGTGGCAATGGATGACCCCGGGCCTTCTAACAAGAAAAGTTTATTTCTTACTGTCTAGGACTTGTACTTCTACAAGAGAAAGCAAGCAGGCCGGGGCTGAACCACAGGACAGCTCTGAGAGCCTTTGGTAAGACAGTAAATGCTCTCACCTTACATTCCATTTAAAAAAAAAAAAGAGCAGGTTCTCAGCCAAACCCCATGCTAATGACTGAGAGAAATGGCTTCTACTGCAGGAGGGCGTGACAAATCACGTGGTAAAGGCGTGGGTGTGATGAGCCTTCTACATGGAGAGTATAAGCAATCTGGAAGAGCCATTGGCAGCTACCACATAGTTCAAAAGCTATTATATTCTTGCAAATTGTTAAGTGTAATTTCCTGCATGTATGTGTATAAATATAATGCAACATATATAATTATGTAAGCATAATTATATAAATATATGCATTTATTATACATAAATTATATATAAAAACATAAATTTTATAAATTACATAAATTATACATACATGCATATATATATATATATATATATATATATATATATATATATATATATAAAATCTGTCATTGTCTAAAATTGTTCTGCTATTGACCCTCTGTGACACTCTTGGTTTTTTAACTCTGGTGCTACTGTGAATCTGACACAGGAGCTCTTTGAGAACGGTTTACTTTGTGATGAGAACATTGCGTCTGAGAAGTATGCCCACGGCTTCTTTAATCATAAGTTCTGGCTAGCATAACTAATGATGCAGTGCAGGGCACTGTGCACACTGATGCACATGGCAATTTGTCTGATCTCCCTCTGCCGGAACAGCGTCAGTGTGAGAACTGATCCTGGCAAACATAGCCAGCTTCTAAGTGGCCTTCCCCACAGACCCAATCAGTTCTGGAACTAAGTAGCCAACTGTGGCCATCATGTGGACCTCATTCTGTCTTTCACAGATATTGGAAATCCTGAAAACTTGAAATAATTAGCAAACTGCCCAGAGAGTTATTAAAAATAATTTCCATACGGTGGCACAGAAGTTTGAGGGCCCTGATGGCTGCTCATGCCGCAGGAACCAAATACCTGTTAGTTGTGGTTGTGGTGCTTCTTCACGAAGCAGAGGTTAGCTGCCCTCAGTCGACATCCTGAGCACTCCTGTAATGCCCCAAAGCAGATGTGTTTCAGCAGGGGGCCCCGGTGAGCCACCTATAGGCTCCATCTGAAGTAGAGATGTAGCCAAAGAGCCAAGGTTGCCTTGGGAAGGAAGTATGGCGGGGAGGAAGAGGAGGACACAGGTGGGGTGGAGAGTGGGCGGAGGGTGGAGGGTGAAGAGGCGTAGTGTGGGGGTGGCGTCAATGGTGAGATACGCGTGGAGTAGAGGGTGGTGTGGAGGGCGAGGGTGAAGGCTGACGTGTCCCTCTGTGGCAGACAGAAAGGGCTCCCACCCCAAACTCACCCTCCACCTACATCCAAATCCCAAGAGCATGCGCTGAGGTCATGCAACCAGCAGTTGATGGAAATGGAGTTCCCGGTTGAATTAACATCGCTGGTCAGCTGACCATGCAGTAGGGAAGCCACCGCCAGCATGAACCCCAAGACCCCTCCTCCCCCATTTCAAGCTTCCGAGCTTCCGAGTTGTGAGCTGCTAAGGCCGAGATTCATTCGAAGCCACTGGTTTGTGGTTGTTACAGCAGCAACAGGGAACAGATACACCTGCCATCTGACTGTGTGACTGCCTTCGCAGAGCAGCTGCTTTGTGGCCTTTTCAAGACACTCCCCCCGGAGAGCACGGTCTTGCCACGGTATTCACTGGCAGAATTTTCTGGAAAAACAAGCTAGCCAAAAAACGGGAAGGCTGCTTCTGCAGTGTCTTCTTCCTTGCCTGCTGTCCCTTCTTCAAGGTGTTCTGTTTACAGATGGACCCAAAGATGATAGTTTGCATTTGATGACCATGGCACTTACAATTCAACTGTAGTCTAAAAGAGTTGGTAATTTGATTTTTTTTTTCTTCCCATGCAAGATCACTAATTTTAGAGACACGATCTTTGCAGGAGGCATTGATCTTTTGTGCTGCACTAGATATTAGATATTATTTGCCAGGAAAGGGTTGAGGGAGGGCAGCAGGGAGGGGCCACGGGGGCTGGCAGACTGTGGTTTCTACAGCTTGCAACACCCACCAGTCATCCTGCTTGATGTGAGGCTCGCGGAAGCCCTGAGAACAGCATGGCGGGAGCAGCGGGCTCTCTGTAGTCGAGAGCTCAGCCCCGGCCTGTGGACCTGCTTTCTTCAGAATAAACTTCAGAGTCGGGGTTTTGGCGACTCTATGGAGATGCACGCAGTTACTGTCATGGCTGGGACACAATACTGTGGCTGGCACTAGGACAGCCATACAGACCTGCAAGGCTCAAGCTAGTTCTGACACATGCAAACCCACATATTTCCTGTCACCTATGTCTGTTCTCAGAGGCAGCTTCTCGGTAAGGAAGGTTGAGGAGAGTCAACGTCTGTCCAGTTTCTCAGGGCCTACAGACGGTTCCCTTTTCTGCAACAAGCCACAGGAGGAGGAAGGATTGGTACATTTAGGTTTCCCTTCCTTAAAAACCTTTCCCTTCCCTCCCCCCTCCTGTCCCCTCCCCTCCACTCCCCCTCAAGACAAACCATGTAGGCCAGCTCCAAGTAGAGGATGTCGTGTCTTAGTGGGATTCATGCTGTATTTATGTTTCATAAAATTTAAAAAGTTTATAAAGTTAAGCTACCAGAAAACGGAGTTGAAAATGAGAAAAATTCCAATAGCTACACAGAGATACTATTTCCTCCATAGTGGATCAGTCAATATTTTCCAAGATATGACTCTGTTTGGAGGCTCAGTAGGATGGGATGGGTAATAGTGTCACCTTCTAAGGTACGGCTTGGAGGAGTCAAAAGGTTTGCGGAAAGAAACCAGCGTTCTGTAACAGAGGCTCAACCATGCTTCCACATATCGCTCTGCTATCTTGCTGTTCAGGGTCTGCTGTTTCCTTACTTGATAAAGTTACCTGTAAAACAGAGATGTGAGCTTGAAGTGTTTCACTGAGTGGCGAGAGAAGCAGATAGCATTCGCCAAGTGTTAGGTATGATTTTTGATGAAAAAGTATCAAAGGTCTTTCTAGTTGAAATTTACTACGGTGTGTTGGCACAGAGGCCTGGAGCATTGTCTGCCGGTGAACCGGAAAACCGTGATAGCCAGGGAGGCTAGGCTATCTATGCCTTGGAGCCTGTCGCCCACTCAATTCCCATTCGATTTTTGAATGATTTCCTGAGATGTCTGAAAATTATGTAAATTAGAGGCCAGGGTTCAATTTAGAGATAATGTCATAAAAAATTAAGGATCTCTTTGAATAAGAGAATGTCACATGCCTTTGGAGGGAGGAGGATAAATCCAGTGAATATTCAGGCTCCTGGAATTGTGTGTCAAGAGTGTGTTTAGCAGCCTCCCACTGAGCACCGTGCTGAGCCTAGGATTTGGGTCTGTTTGGTTTTCATAGGACTTTAAAGATGGGGGCCTTGCTGGTTCTTAATCAAAGGGCACCCTGATTGCTTGGGGCTGGTATGGAATGGGCTGTGGTTTAGGTAGTGTGCCAGTCAGACTTTTATTGCTGTGACCTAAATACCCGATAAAACTGCCCATTCCTCATTTCACTCACACTTTCTGAGGTGACAGGGTGTGGTGGGGCAGAATTGTTCAACTCAAGGCCACCAAGCAAGCAACATGGAGGAGCAGGAAGCTTCCAGGACAAGCTTATCCCCAACGATCAGGGTCCCACAATCCACTGCCTCACCTCCCACTGTTCACCACCTCCCAATGGCACCATCGATGTTATGAGAGTCTGATACATCCCTTGTCTGAGCAATCATGATCTAAACATGTCTGGAACGCCATCCCTGGCGCCGGCCGAGGTGTGCTTTATCAATCTCCTGGACGTTTCTCAGTCCAATCTTAAATTGAGAGTCAAGATGGGTCATCATAGTCCTTCTGTGAGGCAAAGAACCAGAAAGAAGCTATGGCTACTTGGGAACCCAAGGAGAACAAGAGGGGGAGGGGCCACAAGCCGTGGTACTGGGTTGAGATGGAAGGGATTTGTCAAGGGTAGTCAGGGTAGAGCCAAGGCGGAGCCTAGCAGGGTAGATGGAAAGGAACCTAGCTTAAGCTCCCGTTCTGTTCTCAGGAGCCCCCTTGAGTGCTGTGCTCAGCTCCAGCCTCCAGCTCTCAGTGAATGGAATTCTAAATCTCCTTTCCCAGTGGGCGGGCTCTGCCTGCATGACTAGCAAGGGGGAGCGAGTCTCAAAAGGGCTAGGATGCTTGCCTCTGGCTAGACCCATTGCTGAGAACTTCTTACAAACTCCCAAAGGGGGTTTCTCGGGGAGCCTTCGCGTTCTCAGAGGATCTGAGGGTCTGGTGCTGGGGCAGGGTCATGATAGCCTGAGCAAAATGTAGATCCTAAAGTAGAGAGAGGCATGGCTTAAGTAGCACCCCATTGTCTTGCAAGGTAATAAATTGTCCCTCTTTTTTTTTTTTTTTTTTTTTTTAATTCTTTGCTACAAATACACTTATACCACTTCTTATTTTAAAGATATATTTATTTTTATGCTTATGAGTACACTGTCGCTGTCTTCAGATACACTCCAGAGTGCTTTGGATTCCATTACAGATGGTTTTGAACCACTCTGTGGTTGCTGGGATTTTAAACTCAGGACCTCTGGAGAAGTAGTCAGTGCTTTTTAACCGCTGAGCCATCTCTCCAGCCTCTTTCTCTGCCGTTTAAAAACTAATTTATCTTAGTCAAAATGTAGACTGTTGGAAGTGGAGATGTGGCTCAGTGGTTAAGAGCACTGGCTGCTGTTCCAGGGTATCTTGGATGGATTTCCAGCACCCACCCACTCGGTTGCTTATAATCATCTATGATGCCAGTTGCAGAAGATCTGACCATCTCTTCTGGCCTCTGACAGCACCTGGAATGCATGTGGTACACAGGCATATGTGCAGGAAAAATACCCCTACACATAAAAACAAAATGAAGAAGTATACTTTTAAAAAGAAATGTTTTAGAAAGATGCTGTTGATTCATATCCACTAAGAAATACAAATTACTGTAATCCCATTTGCTCTGTGGAAAATAGAGAACAAATAGCTAGACCTAATATGACGGTGGTAGGACAGAGGTACTTCTATCCCAAGATGGGAATGAGATCAGGTCGGATGGGGTATAGGGATGTTTAAGGTTCTCTAGTTCCGACATAATGACCAGGGATTGTTTTGGGTTCCTCCCTTGATGTATTGACAAACATAAAGAGAAAATGAAGTTGGAAAATCCCAATTAGGCAATTATTTCTATGATGCATGATATTGAAAAGAAATACCCTCACCTGAAGCTCTTTCAAGGGCTATTACCATGATTTCTGGGATAAGGAATGTTCAGTTAAGGTCGTTGAGAATCTGGTGCCTTGGCACATACTTGCAATTAGATAATGACTTTTTGTAAGTGTCTCTGTCTGATGTAGACTATTGATCTGCTCACGGAGCCAACTTTTGCATTACTATAAATTACTTGGGCAACGCTGCCGTTTTCCTACCTCACTTCTCAAATTAAAAGTGCAGGACAAAATCGGGAGGGATCCAGGGTTGAGAATGTCAGTCGGTGTGCGGCTAACGGATGCAGTCTGCAAAGGTATATGAAATTGGAACAAGAGAAAAAGAAAAGAAAAATGGAAGGATTGTTTTTACAATGCCACACAGTTTGTGTTTCTTACTAAGCCTTTAAGAGTATGGTCCGCGTCTTCTCTGGGCGTCTGGTGAATATGCTGGTTGGCTCCTTAACGTTTCAGCTGGATGGAGACATGGCCGCGTGTGTATTTGTGATGGAGCCGCCTTGGGTTTTTGGAAGGGTATCTTAGCCTCAGCTTTCTTTATAGAAACATAGCAAATATATAACAGGTTCCCATTGTCCCAAGGGACAAACAGACACACACGCAGCTGCCTTTTCCAAGACTGGAGTTGTCTGTCCACTCCCCCCAACCCCTTCTTTTAGTGAAATCTCTGGCAGTTCCAACTGGGAGATCAGATAATTAAGATCCCCCCCCCCCAAATACAGTGTTTTAGGACACACAGAGAAATTTGGGTAAGGAGAAAGACTTTCTGTGATTGCTTAGTGGAACATAGAAGGAAACAATGGCTTTCATATGCTCAGGCCTCCAAGTACTGAGGAATGTAGCCACACCTGGCCAGAAGTCAGTCCGTCACAGGTGATGTCTGTCTCTAGGGCTCATTCACATTCCATAGAGACCATCCCCAGATTGGTGGCCATTATCCACCAATAACTCAGGTGGAATCTAAGCATGAGCACGTTTAAGATTTCTCTGAGCCAAGCCAAAAGCTGGTTCTGATACGTCATGACCAGAGGTCACACTGGGTTCTTCTCTTGGTATATTGCCGGAGAGAAAATGAAATTGAAAAGTCCCATTGGGCAATTCTCTCTGCAATACTGATGCTGAAAAGAAGCGCTCTCGTACTCACACATCCACAGATGAATCTGCATTTCCAGGTCCCCTTGCTCTCTACAGAACAGCAGGAGCATAGGCTTCTCAGGGCTTCCTGGCTGGTGAGGAGCCACACTCCTGCAAACCCTCCATTCTATTGCTTTTGTCTTTCTGCACATTAATAACACTGTTATCTTTTCCTTCTATGAAACCTGTCAGCTTATTCCAGTAAACCTTGAGAGGTGAGAGAGATGATGTTTCCCTTTGCCCTTTGGGAACAAAACCCTTTATGCCTCTTTGTGTTAGAAGATCTGTGTGACTTGGGACTGGAGAGATGGCTCAGCCGTTCTGAGAACTTACTCCTCTTGCAGAAGACCTGGGGTGTTTCCCCCTAGCACTCCCCCCACACACACACATCTTTATCCCATCTAAGGATCTGCATCTTCTGCCCAGGCCACTGCCTCCTTCCTCCTTGCTTTGCCCTACAGGCCGGTAGCCAGGCCTTCTCATCCCGCACAGTGTCTGGCATCAGGGTCCTTTGTTATTCATGCTCAAAGGAACACATCTAAACACTGTCAAGTATGCCTGGAAGCTTCTCCACTTGGCATAGAGCAAGGGGGAACAACCACCGTGGTTTCTGAAGCCTTACCTCAGGTGGACTACTCTCTAAAGGAATTCCTTCGCATGCTGCTCGACTTAATAAATAGCTCCCTCTGTCTGTTTATCTCTCTGTCTGTCTCTACATCTGTGTCTCTGTCTCTCTCCATCTCTCTCTCTGTCTCAGTCACTGTGTCTCTATCTCTCTCCATCTCACTCAGTCTCTGTCTCTCTGTCTCTCTGTTTATGTAAATAAATACAGGTGCATTCATTCCACAGTGTACAGTCTTAGGTGACCTTTCACATTGAGACAGTGTTATTTATCAATAAACAGGCCATTTGAACTGGCCTGTGACCTTCTGAGGATTCCCTTGACTGCACCTCCCACCTGGATGTGCTGGGGTTATAGACACATGGTACCATGCCTGATTTTATGTAGATTTGGAGTGAAGATCTGCGCCTCGGTCTTCACACTTGGGTGGCAAACACACTACCCATGGGGCCATCTTAGACCTCACTTTCTCCCTTTTGATTCGCTCCCTCAGCCCCAACACACATGCCTCTTAGGCACCCTCCAGCTTTGACCGCCTTTCTCCCAGGTTCTGTTTAGTAGCTCATTTTGGAAACATTTTATTTTAAACCACAGGGCTAAAATAAAGACAGTCAAAATCCCGTTTATTGGCTTGTTTTGTTTTGTTTTGTTTGCACCTTGTTGCTGTTGCTACCCAATTCTTGTTTTAGTGATCAGAAGGGAGGTGACATCAAGCACTTGCAAGGTGCTGGTGTGTAAACACAGGAAAGCTGAGAATAAACAGATGGACAAGGCTTGGAGGCAGGCGCAGCTAGCTTAGAAAACAAGGTGTTAGAATTGTTGGACAGTATCGGCTGTGAGCTGTGGGATGTAGTCTCATAAGGGGGAGCGTGGGAGCCCAGTCGATGCAGAGTGCTATAGTTTACATTTCTGTAAACCATAGGCTTTTCCTCCCCCGAGGCCAGAAGTGACCATAATTGTGAATGTTTTTTACAAGTTGAGAATACACAGTCAGAGGAAAATGTATCTCATGTAAGTCTGAGAAGAGATTCAACATGGTTGAATGTGGGGAGCCCTTCATGCCATATGTTATTGGGGTCACTATTGTTTTGAGAATTTATTTGGCTAAATAAATTTATGAGTATTTGCTCCATACAAAATCTAGCATTACATGGTATGTTAAGAACGAGCAGGATGAAAAAAATCTCATGCCTTCCATTTAAAAGAAGCAAAGAGAGAGACAGTCATTAAAATGTAAATCCATCACTACACTCTCTGCATGCATTATTATATATTTAATTCTCATGGTATTTTGCCTATATTATGTTTGTGCACCATATGTGTATCTGATAACCATGGAAACTAGACACTAGAAGGGGGGACTGGAGTTACAGACTCTTGTGGTGCTGGGAACTGAACCTGGGTCCTCTGTAAAGAAGCCAGTACTCTTAACTGCTGAGCCCTCCCTCCATCTCCTGAACACTCACACAAGACAGTTGAGACACAGAGCCTCCAAACCTGCCAGGGAAGGATGAGGTCATCAGGATGAGTTAGCGTCTTGCCTTGCGGGGGGGGGGGGAGGGAGGCGTATTTCTGAAACTAATTGCATGCAGAACGTTTGCATTTCTCAGAAGCTGAAGGAATCCGATTTAGATGTTAGCTGTGCTCAACTAAGCACAACGTGGAGGAATCAGAAAGAAGAATCAATTTTGTATTACTCTCCCCATGCTCTCCCAACCCCCAAATGCAATGAAAACAACAAATGAAATCTCAAGAGAAACGCCACCGACAATCAATCATTTGGAAGGTCACTGCGTTTCGTAAGTAGAAGAATCTGGAGAAATATAGACTTCAAAACCTATTTTAAGCAACCAAACAACCAAACAGTAGCTGGCATCAAGGCAGCAATCACAGTGTAGGAGGGAAGCCCGGGCCGGGCTGGAGGAGATATGAGTTCTATTACTAACATGAAGAGCTGCTCTTCCTGCATCCCGGCTCTGTGCCAAGCCCTATACCAAGGCTTTTGTCAGTCCAGGGACAAGCTCAGGAGCTTTGGGTGAATCGCTCTACTTCACTTTTTCTGTATCTGCAGTGAGGGTCTGAGTCTTGGTTCTAAAAGGGGGCAGAATCAAGTCCTGTCCATTTTCCTTGCCCTACTCGCCAAGGGCCAGCCTCAGCTTGGAGAGAGGTTCTGAGGAAGGGGTGTCTGGGAGCAGCAAAAACAATGACTTCAAGTCAAATTGTGGGTCCAAGCTGGCAGCCTATGATCCCCTTGAGACAGCTTTCCAGTCTGCCTTCTCTGGAGATCTCCAGACAGCTCTCTCTCTGTGCTCTGCTTGAGACCGTTCTCCAATCGGGTCTCTTTTGCTATTCTAAAAGGTTCTCTGGATTGCCCATCTCTTGCAGATCATGAGCCAAGTTTTTATTGTACCTATCAACCCAGTCATTTACTCCAGGTTTCCTTTTGATTATCTGGTGACCCAGCACCCTAATTATTAGGAGACGGCAACTATACATTTCATTTTAACATTGCAAAAGAATTCAGAGATCTCCCTGCCTTGGTTAAGCCCAGGTAATAAGCTAGCTGGGTGAGATCCCATCCTGAAATTACCATTTCTACCACACCTGGGCCTGGACTCGCTTTGTCCCAGGCATAGTTCATATTGCATCCTTATTTTTTGAGAAGTTATATACTTTTGAGCTCATGCCCTTAGAGTTCTTATCCACAGTCTAGAGGGTTGTCCTGACGGTCCCAGCAGTTACCATTTTGCTGAGATGTTAGCCACGTCTTTGCCTCCCAGACTCATGCTGTCTCTGATTATCATGGAGTCATTAATATTAACAGGGAGGACACTACTCAGAGAAATATGAAATATGTACATTATTATACAAACAAGCCCTATCCCACAGCAGCCATCGACACTCGTGGAGGCCCATGCCTGCTGGCCCTGTCCCAGGGGCAGGAACCATGTCATTCTGTTCCTACCAAGGCCATACCAGGCCTGGCACATATTTTCCAAGTCCAGTTGGCCCTACGATAAAAAGAACTCTATCTGAATGTCAACCCACACTGTTGGGAATGAAGGAAGTTTGGGATGAATGAGCATTGGTAGAGGAAGTGGGGATGATTCTCCAAGGCAGACAAACTCCAGACCCCCATACTTCACTTCCTGAACCTGTAGGAAGCAGGGGCCTTAGGCAGTGCCACCTGGGACCCTCATGGCTCTGGGCTGCCTTGGTTGAGCATTGATCTCTCCCCATCTCTAACCCCTGTCCACTCTGGCAATATCTTCAGATAGTCACTCATTGCAGGGGTCAGACTGTCAGCACAGATGCTTGGGTTCAAATAGATAAAAGCTTTCCTCAAGAAGGTTCAAGCAGAGAGACACCTGAGGGTTGCTTGAGAGTGCCTGCTGCCCGGAGACATTGACTCTATTGTGATGTACACATACGGGTGCTGAGAACTGAACCTGAGTACTTTGGGAAAGCAGCCAGTGCCCTTAACGTCAGAACCGTCTCTCCATCCTCTCAACAGCTACACACAGCAGTTCTCTTAGATTATAAGTGTGAACGACAGAGAAGATTTAGAAATCCTTGACCCTCCATTCTACCCCTGGCTTTTTGCACAACTGACTCAGAATACTGATTTCCCACAAAGCCTGTTGGTAGTGACAGAAAAACAAACCAACCAACCAACTAGACCATCCTCCCTAGGAAGGGGAAATAGAATAGTTATGGATGGATGGATGGAGGTGGAATGGAGGATCAAATGAGGAGGGGGGAAAGAAGAAGGTAAGGAAGGGAATATGGGGAGGGAAAGCTAAAACTCAGAGCCATTCGAGGGGTCATATGAAAACCTACTACAGTATAAGCTTCTTAAAAATATACATAAATCACCTGCTGCCAGGGCAGACCCAAGAAAGATGACCAAGCATACCCCTGGCCATGCTAGCCTGAGGAGGCGGGGAAAAAAGACACCCGAGTGCCTGCCATGGGTGCCTCTGTGATGGATGAATGTGTGATGGGGACATGGGAAAAATGGAATACACAGTGGAGAGATGGAGGAGAAAACAAAGTCGAGGGTTTTGTATACTGTGGGGAGAGGTAGAATTGTAGAATTGAAGATGGTGAGAAGCAGGCAGATATGAAGAGGCCATGGTGAGCTCCTGGACCAGGCTGTTGCTGAGGGCCATGTCTGGATCCATGTTCCTGCTGCAGCTGGAGTCTGTGTCTATGTCTGTGGCTTGAGTTACCACCAAAGGCCACGAGGGTGTCTATAGTCTGGGCTGCCACCAGAGAACATGTTGAGGCTATGGGGACACAAGGGACCATGTCTAGGTTTGTGGTCATGTGACAGCTGGTGTCTGTGTTGATGTTGCAGGTCTGAGATACTACCAAAGGCCATGCTACATCCCTGGTCTGGACTGCCACCCAAGACACCGTGCTGAGCTGGCCCTACCCCTTGAAGGCCACCCTACGGCCCTGCCCTTAGCTTGGACAGCACAGTAGAGCCGACCCTCATGGCAAGGGGTGTAGGTGAGCTGTCCCAAGGACGTGAGAGGAGGAGAGTTGATTCTGCCCCTTTGCTGGCTGAGCTGTTAGGTGAGCTAGCCAGGGCAACTGTCAAAGCGATTCCAAAGATTATAGAGATTGCTGTTCTAAAAAGGGCCCATGAGCTGGGGCTGGGACTTAGCTCAGGGATAGAGCAGTGAATAGCATAGCAAGGCCCCAGCTTTGATCTCCAGCACTGCCAGGGGTGGGACCAGAAACATCTTGTGTAAAAACAGCAACAGGTTAGACCTTGTAATTCAGGTGTGCTTCTGTTGAAATAATGAAAACTGTGTGCTATTGACATTAAATGGAGAAGGCTGTGGAACAGACCAGGAAATGAAGCAAACACGACGACCACGAAAGGCTTCCCAGTGATGCTGAAGGTGGATTCCAGCCTGGGGTGAAGATCAAGTGGGCAGCAGCTGGACAGGGGCACAGACCCTCTCAGCATTCTAGAAAGAAGACATTCTGAGAGGCTCGGTGCCTTAAATGGAAAGTAAGTACGTGGTAGGCAATGGCGTAAGGCATAAGGGAGAACTGACTAAACCAATCAATAAAAAGAACAGCTTGACAGACTCTAAAGCATAACATGTGTCTTCACATCAACACACACACACACACACACACACACACACACACACACACACATATATATAGGCTGTTGGCTAAGGAACAAGTCCTAACTGTGCACAGGAGAAAGTTACTCTCGCTCCTGACACACATGTGTATAGGTATGCTTGCTGTGGTAAGATCAATAAATATGCCAATCGAAAAACCAGGAAACTCGAGCTCTGGGGGTGCTGGTTAGTTGATAGTGTTGTACCACCCATAGGGTTGCAGACCCCTTCAGCTCCTTGGGTACTTTATCTAGCTCCTCTATTGGGGGCCCTGTGTTCCATCCTATAGCTGACTGTGAGCATCCACTTCTGTGTTTGCCAGGCACTGGCATAGCCTCACAAGAGGCTGCTGTATCAGGGTCCCTTCAGCAGAATCTTGCTGGTGTATGCAATAGTGTCTGCATTTGGTGGATGATTATGGGATGGACCCCTGGGTGGGCCAGTTTTTGGATGGTCCATCCTTTTGTCTCAGCTCCAAACTTTGTCTCTGTAACTCCTTCCATGGGAGTTTTGTTCCCAATTCTTTTGTTTTGTTTTGTTTTGTTTCCAATTTTTAGTAGGTTTTTACTTCATTTACTTTTTAAATGCTATCCCCAAAGTTCCCTATACCCTCCCCCCCGCTCCCCTACCCGCCCACTCCCCCTTCTTGGCACTGATGTTCCCCAGTACAGAGGCATATAAAATTTGCAAGACCAAGGGACCTCTCTTCCCAATGATGGCTGACTAGACCATCTTCTGCTACACATACAGATCGAGAATTGACAAATGGGACCTCATAAAATTGCAAAGCTTCTGTAAGGCAAAAGACACTGTCAATAAGACAAAAAGGCCACCAACAGATTGAGAAAGGATCTTTACCAATCCTAAATCAGATAAGGGACGAATATCTGTTACATATAAAGAACTCAAGAAGACGGACTTCAGAAAGCCAAATAACCCCATTAAAAAATGGGGCACAGAACTAAACAAAGAATTCTCAACTGAGGAATATCGAATGGCTGAGAAACACCTCAAAAAATGTTCAACATCCTTAATATCAGGGAAATACAAATCAAAACAACCTTGAGATTCCACCTCACACCAGTCAGAATGGCTAAGATCAAAAATTTAGGTGACAGCAGATGCTGGCGAGGATGTGGAGAAAGAGGAACACTCCTCCATTGTTGGTGGGACTGCAAGCTTGTAAAACCACTCTGAGAATCAGTCTGGCAGTTTCTCAGAAAATTGGACATGGTACTACCAGAGAATCCAGCAATACCTCTCCTGGGCATATATCCAGAAGATGTTCCAACTGGTAATAAGAACACATGCTCCACAATGTTCATAGCAGCCTTACTTATAATAGTCAGAAGCTGGAAAGAACCCAGATGTCCCTCAACAGAGGAATGGATATAGAAAATGTGGTACATTTACACAATGGAATACTACTCAGCTATTAAAAACAGTGAATTTATGAGATTCCTCGGCAAATGGATGGATCTGGAGGATATCATCCTGAGTGAGGTAACCCAATCACAAAAGAACTCACATAATATGCATTCACTAATAAGTGGATATTAGCCCTGAAACCCAGAATACCCAAGATACAATTTGTAAAACACATGAAACTCAAGAAGAAGGAAGAACAAAATGTGGAGACTTCGCCCCTTCTTAGAATTGGGAACAAAACTCCCATGGAAGGAGTTACAGAGACAAAATTTGGAGCTGAGACAAAAGGATGGACCATCCAAAAACTGCCCCACCCAGGGGTCCATCCCATAATCATCCACCAAACGCAGACACTATTGCATACACCAGCAAGATTTTGCTGAAAGGACCCTGATATAGCTGTCTCTTGTGAGGCTATGCCAGTGCCTGGCAGACACAGAAGTGGATGCTCACAGTCAGCTATAGGATGGAACACAGGGCCCCCAATAGAGGAGCTAGATAAAGTACCCAAGAAGCTGAAGGGATCTGCAACCCTATAGGTGGAACAACATTATGAACTAACCAGCACCCCCAGAGCTCGTGTCTCTAGCTGCATATGTAGCAGAAGATGGTCTAGTCAGCCATCATTGGGAAGAGAGGCCCCTTGGTCTTGCAAACTTTATATGCCCCAGTACAGGGGAACACCAGGGTCAAGAAGGGGGAGTGGGTGGGTAGGGGAGGGGGGGAGAGGGTATAGGGGACTTTGGGGATAGCATTTAAAATGTAAATGAAGTAAATACCTAATAAAAATTGGTTAAAAAAAGGAAAAAATATAATTTCATTAATAAATAAATAAATGTAATTTTAAATTTTAAAAATAAACAGTTAAAAAACACACAAAAAAAAAAGAAAAAAAGAAAAACCAGGAAAAAAATGCCAAGGAAAAAATTTAATTAGTAAAAAAAAAAAAATTATTTAATATGGAAAGAACAACGTTTTTAGAAATAAAAACCAACCCCATTAACGTTTGTCTATCAATTTGCAATGAATATGTTCTATCTTTTACTAAAATCAGTAAGGTTTGGATTTGGAAAAGGAGTACTTCATACACTGCCTCTGAAGGGGTCAACAATGGAGCAGAGAGATTGTATCACAGGGACAAAGTCTCCTGAGATCAAAGAAAACATGGATTCAGGCAAAGATTTAGGTCTGCCAGTATGGGTAAGCTTTAAAAAAAAAATCTTCCATATAACTTAGCCAGCTCATTCCTTGGCATATAATTACATGCTCAGCCATGTTCATTGCCACTATATTCACAATAGTTAGGAAATGGGGACAACCTAAATGTTCTTCAACAGACGAATGGAGGAGAGTGTGGCACATATACTCTATGGGATACTATTCAACTGTAAAGAAAAGGTGACATCATGAAATATAAAGGTAAGGTGAATACATCTAGAGAAGAAAATACTGAGTTGACTCAGACCCAAGGGACAAATTCTGCATGTTCTCCCTCATCTGAAGTTCCTAGCTCCAACTCTTTAGAGATGAGTACATGACACAGAAGCCAGGAAAGCACATACAGGCACAATAGGGGCACATCTGGGAGGGTACTAGCAGAAGATGGGACGGGTAACATGAAATGAGAAACAAGAGTAATTGGGAGGGGCCTCCAACTGGAGAGGAGGGAGGGAGATCAATACAAAAGGAAAAGGCAGACCAACCAAATAACACCAAGGTAGTTTGATCGAGTCTCAAGGAATCATATTATCTTGGTTATCTAAAACCTATTCTCTCTGTGTCTGTCTCTCTCTGTCTCTGTCTCTGTTTCTCTCTCTCTCTCTGAGTGTGTGTGTGTGTGTGTGTGTGTGTGTGTGTGTGTGTGTGTGTGTGTGTGTTGTAAAGGAAGTTAAGCCTCTTAGGCTGACAATACCACAAGAACCAAAGACAAAAACTCCGGTACCAAGCACAAAAAACCTCCTTTCTAGTAACTCCCCAAACAATGTAGATTATTGAGGAAGTGTCGGGGATGGTTCTGATGCTCTGATCAGGAATCTCTGTGTGAACCCTGAAGGTCCTGTTCCCCATTTGGTTCTTGATCAATCAGTAAAGATGCTAGCAGCCAATGGCTGAGCAGAAGAGGTGGGACTTCCAGTTTTCCCACAGGCAGACTAGCAGACTCCAAACAGAAGAGCTTCACCATGCTTTGGAGGAAGAGCCGTGAGCTGGGTGAGATCTTGAGCCGAGTGGCCCACAGCCTCTTCCCTGACTGGGCCTGGGGTAGTAGGCAGGCAGAATAGAGACCAACTGAGCTGGGGGCAGATTTAGGGTGCTGAGCTGGGACTAAAGGTAACTAAGCAACTAAAGTTGAGGGCAGACTTAGGGTGCTGAGCTGAGAGTGAAAAGAAGGGCGAGATAGCCGAGGAAGGCTTAGAGGATTCTGGCCATTGAGCTAAAGCATATCAAAAAGAAGCTAACTTGTATCTTTCATCCACAAATCTGAGGGAACCTGGGTGGAGCTGATGGTTAGGTCCACCCGGAGCTTAAAGTGGGGTAGTCTTGGTTGCCTCTCAGGTGTTGAGGCCAGCCCATTTTGCTGGTGACACCACACCCTTAGAACACAGGACTTCGATGATTTGAGATATATCTGACCCGAAAGCCTCTTTCCTGTGGGCTAGCCTCTACGGCTCCAGAACGTTGGTATGTTAGTGAAGCAGCCCTAAGCTGTGAACCCTGAGAGTGAAAAAAATTGCAACTTTAGAGGTGGCTGCTAGGATTGTAATGCTGTTCTCCTATCAATGTTACCAATACCCATTGGCAAGAGTACGTTGAGACTGGCCTCTGTGTATGACCCTGGCTTTGGAGACCTTTGAACCTATGGAATCATTGCTGAATTCTCATGAGTCCACCTGTCAGTGATAACCACTGGCAGACGTGCTCAAGGACCTCCACCAGAGCCATCCTCCTGGCATGGGTCGAGCTTACAAAGCTCTTGAGTGTTCTAACCAGAGAAGATTTCCTGGTGGAACCCTGCATCAGCCAACTGTTCGAACCCCACTTGGTGATATGTCTGTTTAGCCTTTATGGTAGAGTAGGGAATGTTTGTGTGAATAAAACAAACATATTTGAAAGACAAACCTGTGGCTATCCTAATTGCTGAGAGCATCACAGCCCACAGGGACAAGAAGAGAACTAGAACATTGGATAGAAGACAAATTTAAAGGTGCTGCTAAGAGACAGTTGACAGGCAGACAGGAAATAGACAGCACCTGAATGACACAGTTTGAGGTACTGAATCATCTTGCCTGTGGACAGTTGCACAAAGCAGTTTATTTCCCTTTGTTGGGCCAAATGTGGTTCTGTCGTTTTCAATCAGGATTCTAGCCTAGAATGGTTATTATATTCCTAGTGTGTTGCTTGCCCTATAACTTTATATGTAGAATGATTAGTTTTACTTGCACAGTTTTTTTTTTTCTTGGTGTACTAGGGATTGAACACAGGACCTCATGCATGACTGGCGAATACTGTCACTGGACTTGGAATGTCGTTTTTGGTGTGAAGCAGATAGTTCTATTTTTAAGTCCAGTACACAGTATTTAAATGTATATAAGCACATACACACATCCATTAGCTTTGGTTTTTCAAAGGGTGTTGGCATCACAGGATAGATATACTTCTTAGGCTTAATTGTACATTTTAACATTTATATAAAGTATGATTGATTGCCTTGCAGATCTATAGATCTTTGCCACAAGGTTGTACTGCTCATAATGATACAACTCCAGTGTTTTTATGTATAAACATGATCATGAATTGATAATACACCAGTAAGACTTCAACTTACGTAATTTTTACCTTATTTTTTGACTATAGGCATATAATATGTTGGATTAATTAATTTGTCACCATTTTGTCAACATCCCTTTCAGGATTACATATGTAGTAGGGTTATTTCTCTTACTATAGTTTGTTTTCCTAGACATTACAGTGTATACTACTCTACACTCTTTGCCTATTCCTACTTGAATTAAGCAGAATATCAAAAACATCTCTGTTTATTGAATTCTATAATCAGAAAAATTCTTTTGAAGACCTGGAAAGATAGCTTCAGTTGTTTGGAGCATGCACCGCTCTTGCAGAGGACGCACGCTGCTTCCCAGCACCCATACTCGACAGCACTCAACTGCCTGTGACGCCAGTTCCAAGGAGACCCAAAACATCTAATCTCTGTGAGCACCTAAACCCACAGGCAAAGATTCCCCCCAAAACTTACACACTTAAAAATAAAACTTTTACAAATTATTTTGCTTTTTTATTATTATTATTTTTAAAAATTCTTAAAATGAGACACATAGATCTGACAGCTTCTTCTTTATGACAACCTCCAATTATATGATAGCAAAGATTATAAGCATAAATGTAAATCAGCTTATCTCATTAAATTTATCACTATTTTAGATTGAATTAACTCTATACACACACACACACACACCATGTCACACAGGAAATAGTCCTGTGCCATTTGAAATTGTTATGTCAAATTGTGTTTACCTTTTGTTTGTTGAACTCACTGGACAACAAATAGCCCTACTGGGGTGAATGAAGGGACAGGGTGGTTCTCAGAGGCTAGACGATGAAAACGAGGTAGACTTTTTTTTTTTTTTTTTTTTTTAAGATTTGTTTATGTGAATACACTATAGCTGTCTTCAGACACACACCACAAGAAAGCATCTGGTCCCATTACAGATGGTTGTAAGCCACCATGTGGTTGCTGGGAATTGAACTCAGGACCTCTGGAAGAGCAGTCAGTCTTAACCTGGAAGAGCTCTTAACACTGAGCAATCTCTCCAGTCTCCCAGACTGATGTTTTAGCTATGCTTCTATTGTTGTGCTAAAACAACACAGCTAAGACAGCGCCTAAAGAGTTTCATTGGGCTTAGGACTCCAGAGACTTAGAGTCCATACCAGGAGGGAAGGCATAGCTGCAGGACACAGCCAAGGTCACACATCTCCACCAGCAAGCAGGGGGTAGAGAACACAGCACATAGCCTTTGAAACCTCAAAGCCAGCCCCTGGGGACACAAGTCCTCCAACCAGGCCATACTTTCTAATCCTTCTGAAACTGTTCACCAACTGGGAACCAAGTATCCAAACATGAGTCTGTGTGGCCATTCTTATTCAAACCACCACACCTTCTTTTGAACAAAGTAAATTCTTAAACTTTTTTTTAAAAATCAGTTTAAATGTATGAGTGTTTTGCCTGCATGTATCTATGTGGATGACATGCATGACTGGTGCCCGCAGAGGTCAGACCAAGGCATCAGATTCCTTGGAACTGGAGTTAACGGGTGAGCCACTGTGTGGGTACTGGGAACCAAATCTGGGTCCTCTCCAAAAGCAACAAGTGCTCTTAACTGCAGTGTCATCTCTCAAGCTTTCAAAATAAATTCATAGAGCCTCAAATTCCACTTTAGGTGGCCATTGCTCGACAGTGTCATTGTGTGGATTCTGCTTTCTTGTTTGGCTATCATTGAAGACTATGGTGAATTTATTGCTGGCCCATGGAGTCAGCCTCAGTCTCCCGGGATATAAGCTGTACTGGCTAGTTTTGTGTCAACTTGACACAGCTGGAGTTATCACAGAGAAAGGAGCTTTAGTTGGGGAAATGACCCCATGAGATCCAATTGTGGGGCATTTTCTCAATTAGTGATCAAGGGGGAGAAGCCCCTTGTGGGTGGGACTATCTCTGGGCTGGTAGTCTTGGATTCTATAAGAGAGCAGGCTGAGCAAGCCAGGGGAAGCAAGCCAGCAAGGAACATCCCTCCATGGCCTCTGCATCAGCTCCTGCTTTCTGACCTGCTTGAGTTCCAGTCCTGACTTCCTTGGTGATGAACAGCAATGTGAAAGTGTAAGCCGAATAAACCCTTTCCTCTCCAACTGCTTCTTGGTCATGTTTGTGCAGGAATAGAAACCCTGACTAAGACATAAGCCAAGGAAGCCAATAAAGATTATATTGGTTTTCTAAGAAGCAGGGAAAACAATTCAAAAAGCTAAAAGTCACTTTGCAATTAATCTTTTATTCTCAGAAGAAAACCAGCTGCTTGGCGTTGAGGAGGGTGCACCAGTTAACATTTAGTACCTGGACACGTAACCTTGTGGCCTTGTGCAACAAAGTTGCCCATAATGGCTTCAAGCTGCTAGGCTGTTGTTGACTATATGTCCATGAAAAGACAAAGTATAAGACAAATGTTCTTTGACAAATGCTTTGAACTTTCCCCCCCTTTACTGTAAATGTGCTCTCCAGGAACTTCTCAAGGTCCCTTCTGAACTCCAAAGGCCTTTCCCACTCCTTGAGTCAGAGCTCAGTAGTGACGTCTAACAATCAGACTTTCGTGAGGAGGAGGAGGAGGATCAGGAGAGAACTCAGCAGAGAAGACCCACAGGTCTCCATGCAGAACCTGTGCTCTAAGAGGTGAATGACTTCTACATAAATATTTGTAGGTTTTACAAATAGAACGAGACATTGCTGACTTTGTTCTCTTTTACCCAGTCCATATGTAGAGCTATTCTTTTACTAGGGAAACCTTCTAAAACAAAGCTGCTTTCCCTGATGTCCAGATAGCAGGAAGAGGAGCAGACATGGAACAAAATGGGGACATGTGATACTCCGAAGATATCACAGGATCGGATGATGCGGAAACCGTCACCAAACTTGGGACCATGGCACCAATCACAGTCAGATGTGCTGGAAAAGAAGAAACAGGAAGTAGAGATTTGAGTTTCCACGAATGTAAAACCCCATGCTTGGTTTTTATTGAGCTTCCATCTAGATAAGGCACTTACTACTAAGTCAAAATTTAAATCCTAATACAGTGGAGCGACAGATTAGATATGTGTGCAAGGGCCCCATTTTCTAAAGCCAAGGTATGTGTGCACAGTGCATTATAAAAGTGAAGCAGCGGGTCCCCCTCTTCTTTTGAGGTCCTGGGGATTAAATCCAAGCCTTTGTGAATACTGTGTGGACATATGATCACTGAGCCATATCATGGTGGGTGCCAGTGGCAGAGCAAAGCCACTCATTTATGGCCAACAAGCAAAAGGAACTAGGATTCCGCAGTTCCCTTAAAGGGCATGCTCACATGGCCTATGAATCTTTCACTAGAATCCACCTCTTAAAGGTTACTAATCTTACAGTAATTGCACCTTAGATAGAGGCTTTAGCTCTGAGAGATCATCGCGATCAAAATTATGCTATAACAGTGTCTTTATTGAGTATTGGTATTTTTATATAATCCTGGGAAAGCATTTTACTTAGACATACTATAAATATTTGTACCATCCATACAACCCAGAAATGATGATTTATTTTGACATAAATAGTCAAAATAGTTATGCAACACCTAGACATAGCTGACAATCTCGAGCGGACCCTAAGAACCCTGGTCTTGAGGTTAGGTGACAAAGCCCTAATTGCTTCCTGATTCTAGATGTAAAAAATAAAAAAAGTCTTCTCTATTCCTGAATGGAACATCTCAGAATGGAGCAAAGCCTGTCCCGTGGGACTACACAGCTTTCAAAGGGAGTCTCTTGTGTGTCCTTAGTAATTCCTGAAAAAGATTTAACTAACAGATGCATAGAAACTGTGCACCATCTCAGCAACACACTGTTCTCAATGAACTTCAGAAATAACTGGAGAATATTATAAGATGGGAGTGACTTAGACTCCATTAGTAATCCTGCAAGACAAAAATGGGTAAATGAACTGTGTGTAAAGGTGCGTGCCAGTGTGTGTGTGTGTGTGTCTCTGTGTGTGTGTGTGTGTGTGTGTATGGTGTGTTAGTAAAATACTTAAGAGATGTGTTTTGATAAGAAGCATGTCAGAAATTACTCACCTTTTAAGATGCTTTTGAACTGCAACTGGGATGCAATCAAATACTTTATGTAGATTATTTTTAACAATGAACAAGGAACAAATTTGAGTAAGTTGTTGGGGGTCATTACAGGAATTCTCTAACCAAAACTGAGAACCAGTGAATGTATTTTCAATTTGAAATTTGATCAAGTCAAGCTTCAAAATCCCAGGTGGAAAAGACGTTATGGGATTCCCATCAACAATCAGTTTTTCAAGTGATCTGTACATAAGAAAACCATAGTTTACAAGATAATCACGCACTTTATAATATTCACCCGAGTTTCGGTACTGTGTCCTTGAAACCTGGCACCACAGCATTCATTTTAATATTTTCCTAGAATCAAGAGAGTTTCCTTGTAAAAACAATGGGACCGTTTTATTATGCAAGAGGTGCATTTGTGTGAACGAATCAGCTGATGCATGCATTTGAGGGGGGCCTTTGCAAACTCTTACCACTGTGGAAAAAGAAATATCCGTAAATTCAGGAGAACTAAGAAGTGTCACACCACATAAACACAATGTGGTGACATGCAGAAAAAAAAAGTTTTTAAAGACAACCTGGACACTGATACATGAGTTTTCATTAACACTTAATGAAAACAGTGAAATATATAACCTCAAGATAGACTGCTATGTTCGGCACCTGGGTCCCCTTATTTTTCACTGTGTCAATTGTTTCTAATAGTCCTTGTCCCTTTATTCAAAGAGAATAGATGTGACTGATCTCTCTCATTGCCTTGGGGTATCTTCTGCAGTCCTTTTTCTCTTTTCTAATGAGTGCTGAGAGCAGACAGAAATGTTCCTGTTCACGAAAGACATACAGACATCAAACCATTGTCAAAGTGCTTTCCCGGTGAACTGGCTGGCATGTGGACTCAGGTGGTGGAGTAGGTGCTTCTGAACTCCCCTTGACAATCTAGGCTCACATAGACTTTGCCCCAAACTGGGTTTCTCTAATGTTAACTCTTGCTAAAAAAAAGTAATATATGATCAAAGTGGGGGGAGTATTTCAAATAAAGAGACTGGGTAGCTCTTCAAATACAGCTTTACGACTGTACCTCTTGTGGCCAGCTAAGTGCGAGGAAAATCCCAAGCTCTTATTTTGTCCTGAAGGACAAAAACTGGGTGCTGTCATGTTCCCTTTACATGAGACACCTGCCTTGGGGTCAGCAGCATAGCTCTGCTGTGATTTGAACATTTCTGCGCTTCCTATCATCTCTTTTTTTAAATTAAAAATTTACCATGCAATATGTTTTGATCATGTTCCTTCCCCTATCCTAACTTCTCCTAGATTCCCCCACCTCCCTACCAACCCATCTTTGTTTTGAGCTCTCTCTTAAAAACAAACAAACAACAAACCACAAGCACAAAAATAAAAACCACAGAGCCAAAAGCCAAAATAAGACAAAAATACTGAAACAAAACAAAAAGTACACACACATACACAACACACACACACACACACACACACACACACACACACACACAAGATCCCTCCCTAACAACAACAAACCCAAAGCAAAACCATGGAGTCCACTTTGTGATGGCTCACAAGCATGGAGCCTGCCCTGGGATGTAGTTACTATGCCCAATGAGATTCCATTGGAAAACACTGATTTTCCCTTTGTCAGCAGGTATCACCTTCAAATAATTATTGGTTAGCAATGAACCCTGCATCCCCACATTCCCACTCTCAGTGCCTGGACTCTGGCTTGAACCTGTGCAGGTCTTGTGTATGCCGCCTGTTTCTGAGTTCATATGTGCATCCATCCTGCTGTGTCTGGAAGATACGATGCCCTTAGAGTCATCCAGGATCTCTGGGTCTTACCATCATGCTACCGCTTCTTCTGGCTAGATCCCTGAGCTTTGAGGGGTAGGGTTTCATGAAGACATCCCATTTGGGATTGAGTGCTCCAAAGTCTTCCACTCTCTGCACATTGTGTAGCTTTGGACCTCTCTGTTAGTTCCCATCTACTGCAAGAAGAGGTTTCTCTGTGGATGGCTGAGTGAGGCACTGATCTATGGGTATAGCAGAATGTCATCATAATCTATCTGGTCTCAGCTTCTTGATCAGTTTAGCAGCATCACGTATGGGTTTTATTTCATGGAGTAGACCTTAACTCCAAGCCAAAAGTGGTTGGTTACTTCCAAAACATTTGTGCCACTATTACGCCAGTATATCTTGCAGGCAGCTCACTACTGGCCACGGTATTTGTAGCTGGTTTTACGATTACTTTTTTCTTCTGGTAGTGTGCAGAGCACTCTCTACACTATGAATCCTAGTCAGTAGGGGTAACGCTTCTAGTTAGGCACCAGCTCAACTTCTCTAAGATACATGAAACATTGTCCTCAAATACATAAACCTTGTCTTCAACAATAGGGCCTTACCGTAAGGTTGTGGAAGGCAACCAGTAACCATGGCAATAACCTGTGATGTTTGGGGAGTTTGCATGTGACCCCTTTGACTAATGACTCAATAAGATGTAACTCATTCCTGGCACTGGATGCTTTAGTTGGTGGAATAAGATAGCTTGGAGCACTGTCTCCCCCATTATTTGATGAGTCCATTTAGATTTCTTCTCTATATGTATGAATTTTAGGAAGCTTCTATAGTAATAAGCTTCCATATGGTTTTTCAAGTGACCTTTAGTGTTAGTTGTCTCCCTGCACAAACCTCCATGACCCTTCCCTTTCATCTCCTATTACTTAATACTATTTTGGTTTTTCCCTTTAGCCTCCAGAAAGCTATATTCTATTCCCCATTTCATGGGCAAGACTCTCCTCCACACTAGTCCCTTACTAAGTACGTAACCTCTGTGGTCATTTGGATTTTAGCACATATATAAAAGCTTAAGAGCTAATATCCACATACGAGAAAAAACATACGATATTTGTCTTTTGGGCTCTGGGTTACCTCTTTCAGGATGATTTTTCCTAACTCTTATCCATTTACCTGCAAATTTTATCACTTTATTTTTCTTTACAGCCAAATAATGTTCTGTTGTTGTAAATGTGCCACGTTTTCATTATGCGTTCCTCAGTTGTTGGACATCTAGGTTTTTCCCGGTTCCTGGGTGTTATGAATAGAGCAGCAGTGACCATGGATAAGGGGTATCAGCAGCAGGGCACAGAGTCCACGGGTATACGGTCAAGAGTAGTGTATCTGGATCTTTAGCTTTAGGCACATAGATTCCCAACTTCCTGAGAACAACCACATTCATTTCCATGGTGGGTATTCATTTCCCCCCAACCCCAGAAATGTATAACTGTTCCCTTCCCCCCAACAAGCACATGCTGTCATTTGTTTTATTGATCTTGGCCACTCTGACTGGTGTAAGATGGAATCTCAAAGTTGTTTTAATTCGCATTTCCCTGATGGCTAAAGATGTTGAGCATTTCTTTAAGAGTTTCTCAACCATTTGGGTTTCATCTTTTGTGACATCTTCTGCTTAGCTCTGCACGCATTTTATCATTGTTTTGCTTTCCTTATGCTCAGGTTTTTGTTGTTGTTGTTGTTTGTTTATTTGTTTTATTACTTCATATTTAGTTGATATTAACCCTCTATCAGATGCATAATTGGTAGATATTTTCCTATTCTATATAGAATTCTTCATCAGACTGGTGTCCTTTCCCATACCGACTTCATGAGGTCCCCATTGATCAATTTTTGGTCTTGGTGTGTGTGTGCAGTGTGTTATTCAGAAACGCCCTTCTAGTACCAATGAGCTCAAGTCCATTCCCCTCTTTCCCCTCTGGTAGGTTCAGATTATGTCCTAGTTAGGATTTCTGTTGATGGAATGCAACATCATGATCAAAAAGCAAGTTGGGGAGGAAAGGGTTTATTTGACTCACACTTCCACATCACAGTTCATCATTGAAGGAAGTCGGGACAGGAACTCAAGCAGGGCAGGAACCTGGAGACAGGAGCGCTCCTTTGGGAGTGCAGTTTACTAGCTTGCTTGTCATGGCTTGCTCAACTTTCCTTCCCACAAAATTCTGAGCGACCATCTCAGGGATGGCACCCCCACAGTGTTATGGATCTTCTCCATCAATAAATAAGTTAAGAAAATGCCTTCCAGCCAGATCTTATGGAGGCATTTTATCAGTTGAGGTTCCCTCCTTCAGCTAACTCTAGTTTGTTTCAAGTTGACATAATGCTATCCATCACAGGTTATATGTTGATCCATTTGGAATTGAGTTTTTTGCATGATGCTAAACATGGATTTATTTTAAAATTTCTGTATGCAGCCATCCAGTTTAATAAGCATCACTTTTTTTTGAAGATGCTGTCTGGTGGATTTTTCCTATGATGATTATGTGGTGTCCTTCTCTACATCTTCCAATTAATGTATCTGATGTCTATTTTATCAGATATTAGAATAGCTATACCTGCTTGCTTCTTTGATCAGTTTGCTTTAAATACCTTTTACCCTGAGGAGATGCCTAGTCCTCAAAGTGAGGTGCATTTTTTTGGATGTAGTAGAAAGATGGATCGTGTTTTCTTATCCATTCTGCTATTTTGTGTCCCTTTGTCGGGGTATTGAGGGCACTAACTGAGAATTATCAGTGAACAGTGTTCAATGATTTCTGCTATTTTTTGTTGTTATGTGGGTATTTTTCCAACTTTTTTTTAATTTACTTGGATTATTTATTCCTTGTGCCCTCTGGAGTTAACCTCTTCAAACTAAAGTTTTGCAACTAATGTCTTCTGTAGATCTGATTTCAAAGACAGAAATGATTTAAGCCTAGTTTTATCATGGATGTTTTCTTTTTCTGTTGTTATGAATCATAGTTTTGATGCATGTTGTAGTCTGGGCCACCATTTATGGTCTTCTCTTCTCAAGTTTGTAAAATGACCATCCAGGCCTTTATGGCTTTCAGACCCTAGGGCTAATATCCAATATATATGCAGAACTCAAGAAATTAGACTCCAGAGAATCAAATAACCCTATTAAAATGGGGTGCAGAGCTAAGAATTCTCAACTGAGGAATCTCTAATGGCCGGGTAGCACCTAAATAAATNTTCAACATCTTCAGTCATCAGGGAAATGCAAATCAAAACAACCCTGAGATTCCACATCACACCAGTCAGAATGGCTAAGATCAAAAACTCAGGTGACAGAAGATGCTGGTGAGGATGTGGAGAAAGAGGAACACTCCTCCATTGTTGGTGGAATTGAAAGCTGGTACAACCACTCTGGAAATCAGTTTATTGGTTCCTCAGAAAATTGGACATAGTATTACCTGAGGACCCGGCTATACCACTCCAGGTGCTCCAACATGTAATAAGGACACATGCTCCACTATATTCATAGCAGCCTTATTTATAATAACCAGAAGCTTGAAAGAACCCAGATGTCCTTCAACAGAGGAATGGATACAGAACACAAGGGAGTACTACTCAGCTATTAAAAACAATGAGTTCATGAAATTCTTAGGTAAATGGATAGAACTAGAAAATATCATCCTGAGTGAGGTAACCCAATCATAAAAGAGCACACATGGTATGCACTCACTGATAAGCAGATATTACCCCAAAAGCTCAGAATACCCAAGATACAATTCACAGATCACATGAAGCTCAAGAAGAACCACTAAAGTGTGGATGCTTCAGAGCTTCTTAGAATGGGGAACAAAATACTCACAGGAGGAAATATGGAAACAAAGTGTGGAGCAGAGAGTGAAGGAAAGGCCATCCAGAGACTGCCCCACCTGGGGATCTGTCCCATAGACAGTCACCAAACCCAGACACTGTTAAGGATGCCAAGAAGTGTATTTGAGAGGAGCCTGATACAGCTGTCTCCTGAGAGGCCCTGCCAGAGCCTTACAAATACAGAGGGAGATGCTCGAAGCCAACCATTGGACTAATCATGGGGTGCCCAATAGTGGAGTTAGAGAAAGGACTGTAAGAGCTGAAGGGGTTTGCAACCCCATAGGAAGAACAACAATATCAACCAACCAGACCCCCCAGAGCTCCTAGGGACTAAATTATCAACCAAAGTGTACACATGGAGGGACCCATAGCTCTAGCCACATGTGTAGCAGAGGATGGCCTTGTTGGGCATCAATGGGAGGAGAGGCCCTTCTTGGTTCTGTGAAGGCTCAATTCCCCAGGTAGAGGAATGCCAGGGCAGGGAGGCAGGAGTGGGTGGGTGAATACCCTCATAGAAGCAGGGGGTGTGGGGATGGGATAGGGGTTTCTGAGGGAGAAACCAGGAAAGGGGATAACATTTGAAATGTAAATAAAGAAAATATCCGAGAAAAAAGAAAGTCACATGTTACTCTACTCGACCTGTTTTCCGAATGTGACTCACCTCCCACCACCACCTCGCAGCTTGTAACATCTTATGCTGTTGTTCTAGTCTGTACATTTAGTGTTTGGATTACTGTGTGTCACAGGGGACTAATATTCTGCTCCTGTCTAGCTGGTGTTAGATAAGCTTCTTGTACTTTGATAAGCATTTCTATTTCTAGATTTGGGGAAATTTTCTTCTGTGATGTTTAAAAATATTTTCTGTGCCTCTGGCCACCTTCTTCTTCCTCTATACCAATTATTCATAGATTTTTGTCTCCTCTTAGTCTCCCAGATTTCCAGGGTATTTTAGGCCTGGATTTTTCTTTAAATTGATTACTTTTATTTTGACTGTAGCTTGAATATCAATTGATCTATGCTGTTGAAAATTTGCACATTACATTCAGTTAGTAAGAAATAATTACACAATGCTCAATAGGATGTAGGAGGTTCAACTAGAGTGATTTATATTAGCAAGGACATCTCAGATTACTGCTTTATGCACTTTGAAATCTACATACATTTCCAGGGAAGCTCCATATTACATGAATAGTTTATGAAACTACAGGAAGCCTGGATTTTTTTTTTTAAAGACTTAACATTTTATTTAACTGATCTATTCATTTCTTCTACCTTGCCTTTGGCACATGGGAATATCTCTTCCATGTCTTATAGTCTGTTGGTGTAGCTTATCACTAAGGGTTTTGTTTGACATCTAACTTTTTCATTTCTAGTTTTATTTCAATTCAGATTTGTCTTTTTAGTGATTCCATTTCTTCGACAGATTCCACTTTCAGGTCTTGAAGTTGTTTTCGCTATTCCATGCAATTGGTTCTTTGTATTCACAGTCTTCAGTAAGGTCCTCGCTCAAGCGTTCATATGCTCTTTAAGGTCCTTGAGCATAGTCAAAATTGCTATTCTGAAGTCCATATTTTGTGCTTCATATAAATTGCCTTTCTCAAGGAAACACTGCAATAGGGTTGCTGGCTGGAAGCTGAGGAACCTGATACCTGGCATGCCTGCAACACCAGCTAGAGTCTAAGCCCAAGGAATCCTGACCCCCCTTAGCCCACTTCAGAGCTGTCACATTTGCAAGAGGAAAAGGCACATCTGGAAATGCAAAGGGAGCCAGTAACCGGTTAGGTGAGCAGGGTCAGTCAAGCTCCAAAATGGATAAAGCAGGGGGAGATGGGGGTGTGGGTGTGAGTGTGGGTGTGGGTGGGGGTGGGGGTGGAGGTGGGAAAGAGTATCCTGCACATGTCACCAACAAGAAAGGAACAGGTGCAGGGTAAAGGAGACACATAGAGAAGTGAACTGTATCGATTATAACAGCCATGCATAGGCTGGAGTGTCCTAGTAAAATATAAGGATGACCACACTTTAAAAATTGGTAGAAACAGTAGAAAACCAGAGGAAGACTTTTTTTTTTTTGAAGATATGACTGCGTTCCAAGAAAGCCAATCAGCCAGTGAGAACTAATAATGGAATTTGGCTACATAGCTTGATTTTTAAAATTAGTATAAAATCATATGTCTTTCCTATTCTGTATTTACCTCAATCAGATGATATTGGAAATAAAAGAAATATTATGTGTAGAAATATAATTATGAATTTCTTGGAGACAGTTATTACAGAAGTTAAGTGAATCACAAACTGCCGTGAAGGGCATACAGTAAGATCTGAGAGGCTGGAGAGATGGTTCAGCGGCTAAGAGCACTGCTTTTGCTGAGGGCCAAGCTCCACTTGCAGCATGCAAGCTCCCTGGAGCCAGCAACTCCAACTCCGGGGAATTCAATGTCCCCAGCCTCCCTAGGCACCTGTACTCACCTGCACAAAATCTCACACAGACAGATATGTAACTTAAAATAAAATATGTTAAAAGATTTGAATGATTAAGAGTTTATAATGCGCCTGGCAAACACAGAAGTGGATGCTCACAGTCATCTATTGGATGGAACACAGGGCCCCCAGTGGAGGAGCTAGAGTGTGTGTGTGGGTAATGACATTGAAATGTATAAGAACCACATATATACACACCAGAAAGTGAACTTAAATGAAAGGTTATTATATTTTACTTTTAAAATATCATTGGGAATACATCTTGCAGAAACTACATACTAGATATTCAAACTACATTTGAAAGTAAACCCCACAATTCACAAATTATATTCACATTGACTGAAAAAGATGAAAAGATTAAGGTCTTTGTCATTATCGTTATCACACATCCTTAATGCCACGGTCATTTACCATGTATCTATTACTTTGCAAATACCTGAGTTTCTGGATTTCATTTGAAATATTTTCAATTTCATTGTAGGAAATATCGAGCTCCTCAAGATAGTTCAGGCAAAATAACCTTAAACAGAAAGAACAGTGAGTTATGAAAGAGATTATTCACTGTCACTGGAAATTAAGATTTACAAGTTAAACATTTTCCCACGACACTGAGAGTTGCATCAGCCTCTTCTCATTGTGGGCAGTATCCATTCCACAGACACCTCTGAAAACGGTGCTGCTGTCTCTGAAGCCTGGGCTGACATCCTTTGGTGTGAAAAAGCCTCACTTAACAAAAGATAACCAAGAACCTTTATCATCTGAAGGTTTTTCTTAGTCTCTTGCTTGAATTCTGGGTAGCCAGAAACAGCAGGACCACCCCACCCCACAGTTCAGGAGCCACACCTCCAGCATCCTGCTATTGGGTCCTTCCGGAGGCTTCCCACAGCGTCTCTCATGCCTCTCCTAGCTTCCCAGGGTTCCTTGAAACCCCAGCCTGCCCCTGACCTGCAGCAGCATTTGTCTCTGATTTCACAGGGTCTCCTTCCACCCGTCACTAGATTCAAGGCCTCCTCTTGAATAGAACTGACCCCATTCAATTCGACAAACTGCATTTCAGTTACATATTAAAATTGCAAGTAAGGTCACATTCTGAGAATTTCAGTGGACGTGGACTTTTGTGATCTCTGTCCAACCCAAGTGTATCATGACTTTCCTAGTGAAATGCCTTTGATTTTCCTTCCCATCAAGTTAAATGACCAAAGTAAGAACTAAAAGATATAATGGTTGTATGACACACAACCCCAGCATTGTGAATCTGTTTCCTATGGGATGCAAATAGAAACCACTTTTTTGGAGGTGAGAAATGAACAGCTGAGATCCCCCTCTCCCAACTGTGTGTATACTATCCTCAAAATCTCTTCTCACCCTTGCATGCCTAAGGCGCGGTGAGCACAGGATTTTACTAACCTCCCACTATTTCAGCATGGCAGATGACGATCTTCACAGTCCCACCCTTGACTACTTTCCTGAGTTGCCTGTCATCCCCTATCCCATAATACCCTACGACCCACTGTTTATTTGCTAAAAGTATCTGAATCACTAACTCTTACATATCTCCAATACCATGCCGCATCTGCCCCAAATGTGACTCTTTGGTCTTAAGACAAATGTAACCTCCTGCACAGAGCTCTTCTGCAAACTCTTTCACTTGGAAGAACAGATCCTTCTGAGTGTCGGCTTACTTCTTGGCCCCTGTCCTGTTGTAAAACTGAGAGGTCCTGGAGACCAGAAATTACATCTTTTATTTCTATCTGTTCAGTGTATGAATAAATCAGAAGTGAATGAACCCCAGTTAATCCAAACCCCTCCTCTCTGAGAAACTGTTGGCACTGATTTGGAAACTGTGAGACAACCCTTTTCAATTCAGTGGTCAACCTCCAACTTCCTTTTCACTCCAGTAAAGAAAATGTTGGTAGTATCTATTCTGTTTTTTAAATGTAAGATCATAGTTTACTTTTTTTTTTTTACCTTAGGAAGTTCCTCTCTGCCATCAGTGGACCACAGAGATCTTCTCCTCCATACTTCCTATCCCTCATTTATCCTATTATCCCAGCCACCAACTCCAGGAAGAATTCCCTGGAAATTCACAGGCTAGTCTGGTCAGGGAAGTAGGTAGGTTAATAGCAGATCTTCATCCCTCTCTTGAATCCTCCAAATCCAATCTCTCAGTCTCATCCATGGCTCTGGAGGAGGCCACTTGTTGTGGCCTCTCTTCACTCTCAGTAGATCCTTGTGGATCATCCTGTTTTCCTCCCTCCTGTAGACCCCTCTAGCCCATTCTCATTCCTAAGTGTCAGATCCCAATACCTGGAAACACATTTTATCTGGAAACCTCAGTGGCCACACCTATCAGGATTCCAACAGAATTTCCTACCAGGCAACACATAGCTACCACATTCTCCTAAGAACTATAGAGGAACTAGAAACTGGATGGTGGGGTTGGGGGCAATCACCCACCCAACAAAAACAAGATCAGATATCAACGCCCAGAATTGTAGTCTTTCCAAACCTTAGATGCCTAGATGCCAGCATAAAAACACAATTAGTAACAGTCAGGAGAATATGTCTCCACCAGAGCCCAGCAACCCTACTGTAGCAACCCTGAATATTGCAATATAGCTGAAACACAAGAAAAAAATCTTACAATAACCTTATGAATATGGGAGAGGTCTTTAAAGAAGTGAATAAATATTTTAAAGAATATTTATTTTAAAGAAATCTATAAAAATACCAACAAACAGTAGAAGAAAATGAATAAAACATTTTAAGATCTGAAAGTAAAAATAGAATCAGTAAAGAAAACCCAAACTGAGGGAAATCTGGAAATGATAAATTTAGGAACTCAAACAGGGACCTCAGAGGCAAGCCTCACCAATAAAATACAAGAAACAGAAGAGAGAATCTCAGGCATTGAAGACACAATAGAAGAAATGAGTGTACCAACTGGGACACTATGAAAAAACCAACTTTAGGAATAATAGGAATATACAAAGGAGAATAAACCCAGGTCAAAAGTACAGAAAATACTTTCAACAATCTCATAGAAGAAAAATTTTCTAACCTAAAGAAGGAGATGCCTATCAAAGTACACAACAGGACACATATATACAAAGTAGCATACAGGATACTAAATAGAGCTGACTAGAAAAAAATATGCATTGTCGACACATAATAATCAGAACAATTAAATGTAAGAACAAAGAGAAAATATTAAAAGGTACAAGGGGGAAAGACCAAGTAATATATACAGACTTATTAGAATAACACCTGACTTCTCAATGGTGACTTTAAATCTAGAAAGGCGTGGACAGATTTTCTACAGACTCTAAGAAACCATAAATGCCATGCTAGACCCAGCAAAACTTTCAGTCACAATAGATGAAGAAAATAAGATATTCCATGATAAAACCAAATTTAAGAAATATCTATTTGCAAATCTTTACTCACAAGGAAAGGATTAAAAAAAAAAAAAGGAGAACTCCAACCTAAATGGTTAACCACACTCAAAAATCAACAAATTCTGTTTATTGACATCTCACATCAATGGTCTCATTTCCCCAATAAAAGGGTTCAGACTAACAGAATTGATGTGAAAACAGAATTCACCCTTCTTTGCTTCCAAGGAACATACCTCAATGTCAAGGATAGATATCACCTTAGGGTAAATGAATGGTAAAAGATACCTAAGCAAACAGATCTGAGAAGCAAGCCAGACTAGCCAAAAGAAACTTCTGGTAAAAGAGACATCACACCAAACATTACTTCAGAGTAGATAGAAAAAGATATTCCAAGCAAATGGTCCTAGGAAGCAAATTGTTGTAGTCATTTTAATATCTGACAAGAGAGGCTTCAAACTAAGACCAATCAGAGGAAATAGAGAAAGATACTATATACTGATCAAAGAAAAACCCACCAAGAGGTCATTGAAACACAAGGGCAGTCAAGTTCATATATATATATAAAACCTGTTGCATCCAATAAATACACAGTTACATCAAGAATAGATATTACTTCAGAATAAAGGGTTAGAAAAAAAGATATTCCAAGCAAATGAACCTAAGAAGCAAGATTGTGTAGTCATTTTAATTTAACAAAATAGACTTCAAACTAAAATTAATCAAAAGACAGGAAAGGACACTACAAGATGACATTTCAATTCTTACCATTTTTTAAAATTAAAGCTATTACACTTTTAAAAGATTTATTTATTTATTTATATGAGTACAGTGTGGCTGTCTTCAGACACACCAGAAGAGGGCATCAGATCTCATTACAGATGGTTGTGGGCCACCATGTGGCTGCTGGGAATTGAACTCAGGACCTCTGGAAGAGCAGTCAGTTCTCTTAATCACTGAGCCATCTCTCCAGCCCAATTCTTAACATGTAGAAACAGCACTACAGCTTTAATCACATATTGACTCTCACACACTGATAGTGGGAGACTTCAGTACCTGACTCTCACCAATAGCCAAGTCATCTAGAATAAAGGTAAAGGAATGCTGATGCTAAATGATATTATAAATCAAATGGTGGACTCAAAAGATACTGATGTAACTCTCACCTAGGGACCAAACGGTAAATATGAACACCACCAACACAGCAACACACATTGATCAACAATGGTGTTTGCATGCAAGGTTTGTTATCGCAGTGGTGGAACAGGGCTTGTAGGAATACACAACCAATATCTGATGTGACTGAAGGCCTCACAGACAAGGGAACCCATACCCAACACTGCTTCAGTGGCCAACAGCCTGAGACCAGATAGCCCAGGGACCCGGGGTAAACCCGAGTACTACTGTTCTACTAAAGTAACATGGCAATACATCGGTTCCTAATGACATCCCGCTGTACTCACAGATCAGAGCCTTGCTCAGGCACCATCACAGAAGCTCCCTCCTGCAGCAGACGGGAACAAATACAGAGACCCGCCGCTGGACAACTCAGCCAGCCAGAGTAGGATGTCTCTATCACACCCCTCCCCTCAGGGATCAGAGAACCCAGTAGCGGAGGTTGGGGGGAAAGAATGTAAGAGCCAGAAGGGATGAAAGACACCTATGGAGCAAGGCCCTCAAATCAACATGTGCAAAACTCACAAAGACAGAGACGGTGTTACACAGAGCCTGCATGGGTCGGCACCGGATCCTTCGCATACATATTATGGCTTCCAGTGTAGTGGTTTTATGGAAGTCTTAGGTGTGCAAACAAATGGGTCTCTGACTCTTGTGCCCTCTTGTGTGCTCTTTTCTGTCTCCCTTTTTGTCTTATCCAATTCCCGATGTGTTAGTTTTTGTTTTCTCTTACTGTATCCTATTTTATTATTATACCTTAGAAGCCTGTTTTCCAATGACAGACAGAGAGGGGGAAGATTCAGATTAGAGGTGGTGTGTGGTGAGGAGGAAGTGAGAGGAATAGAGAGTGAGAGTGAGGGGAAACTATAATTAGGATACGGTATGTGAAAAAATCTATTTTTAATAAAAGAAAAAAAAAAACAAAAGGACTTCCAATACTCTGACGTTTTATTTTGTTGTGGAAATGTAGGTCCGGGAGAAATGAAAACATTTTAGAAATAACTGGAAGGATTTACAAAGCAGTTTACAAGATGTTTTCCCTTGATTTTTGTAGTGTTCTTGAAATCAAGTGCACTTTCTCTAACCTTGCCAACAGAAACTGCCATCAAGGCTGAAGGTGCCAGTCTTCCAGTATCTATGGCACTTGGGGGCCATTGTGCCTTCTCAGCTGTGGCACATGGATCTCCTACAACCAGAAAGATCCAGCTAGGGATGGGAAAAATACAGTGCAAGAACCCCATTGTATTTTTTAGAAAACTTACTCAAGTCACATAGCTGAGAAAGAATAGCGCCAGCATTTAAAAAGCTTAAGCAAAAGTTCAGACAAGTAATAATAGAAAATGACAATCTATTTCATTTCTTGAAGTGTGGCCTGGGCAGGCCCCAAACTCCCTTTGTGCCTTTGGCTCTGAGCACTTGGGTTTCATCTGACTGAACTTCTCTGTTGTACTTCGCTGTCTCCATCTTCCCCTATGAAAGGATTAGCTCATTCGTCTTTGGTTGCTACATCTGGCTGCCTTTGTATAGCCCAAGTGTTCCCTTCACCCTGGTCTCTGCAATTTTCTCTTATCTACCAGTGTGCAGTATGTTGCTTCATCTCTTGAGATATCTGTTTTAAGAAGAGTGCACATTTATCCAGAATATCTAGGAATCTGACACTTCCAACCAGGATTTCTATTATAGACTGTGATTTTATTTGTTGTACTACACTAAATTTCAGAGGCACTTGGGACTCAAAAGCTAGTATTTCTAAGTCAGTGTGTGCTTGTCACATAATAGCTGCTAATGGTGGGGAAAATATTACATATAACTAGATTTTTCACATGTATATAGTGTGTTCTATGTATTCTGTGATATTGAGATTATAGAAAGTTTAGAGTATCAGATGTGCTTAAAGTGTATTTTTAATTAACTTTATGACAAGATATTTGGAGACAAGCATATTGCATTTCAATTTTGTTTTGTTTTTGTTTTGTTTTGTTTTGTTTTTTGTTTTTTGAGACAGGGTTTCTCTGTGTAGCCCTGGCTGTTCTGGAACCCACTCTGTAAACCAGGCTGGCCTCGAACTCAGAAATCCGCCTGCCTCTGCCTCCCAAGTGCTGGGATTAAAGGTGTGCGCCACCACCACCTGGCTTGCATTTCAATTTTTAAAGCATTTTTAACTCAATCTTCTATGTCATTAAGGTGTTTGCGTGATGTCAAACCATAGCGGGACAAAGTAAATTTAAAATACAGAAAGTTTTTCTGTACAGCATTAAATAAAAAGTGTACAACATTCTTCGTTTCAGTTAACATATTCCAACGAGTCAGAATTCCTATCTTCAGCATAGAACTTTCCTGTGAGTTTAGTACATTTGAGCCCAGCTTTACGGTAGAAGACACAGTGCAGGACAGCCACAGTGGTGCATGCTTGTTGTCCCAGCACTTGGAAGACTAAGGTGGGAGCACCGCCACTTCTGGGCTAGCCTGGGTTACTTAACAAGACCATGTCTCAAAGGACAAAGCCTCAGCTACTCCGACAGTCCCCAGTTCTAGTGACCTTGGATTCGGGTTTGTTCCCACATACCCATTCTGGCACGAGAGTGACCTAAAAGAGAAGTTTGGCTCCACCACTGTCCTGTAGAAAGCCCCATGGTGGCCAGCCCTTGTAAAGTATACATCCCTTCCCTTATATCACAAAGACCCATTTACCACCCCAGGTTCATTTCTCACCATTTGGCTCTGCCCTGTATGCTGCAAAATTTAGCAAACAGTTTGTATTTCCTAACCTACATCATCTATGACCCATATATATCTGTTCAAGAAACACCCACAGGACGACTATCCTGTGCTCGACTCCTGAGATGCGGCTAACTTAAATGTTGCATTTAGTTAGGCATCTGCTCTTCCAGGGAGTCACTTTGATCTTGCAGAATGGGTTCCAAGTCACCCTTTCCTGTCTACAAGGTTTACAGTGCACATCTCTGCAAGCTTATGTTGTTAATTAAATCCACTTGTCTATCTTCCTAGCAAACTGTGAGAGTGAGCCCAACAGTGTACAGTAGGTGTGTATACAGACATCTGCTGACACACAAGACTGAAAGTGTAATATCTACCGTGCATCCGGGGGACTAGTGCAGACAGTAACAATCGGAGTACAGAGTGTGTCTGGGGGCAGAACTCTCAGGCATGCTCTAGATTGCTTGGTTCAGTGCATTCACTTGGTCTCAGCGGATGCTTCTGTAATCGTGACACACCGCAGCAAGTCTAAGCTAGCAAGACTTCCCACAGTTCTTCCATTAAGTTCTCCACTCCCTAGATGAGCTCTCACTGTTCACCCATCTCCAGTTACATCAGATGCTGCTCTAAACTGTCTTTGAAATGATGAAGGTTTTCCTGTTAGGTTTTCCATTCCATGCTGTAATTCTGCCTTTGATACACATGCCCACCCGATGATGTTTAATAGAAACACAGCACCTTGTGTTAGAAATACTACTGTGTTTAAAGTAGTGCCTGAAGCGTTTATTATGACCAGTGATTTATGAGTTCTTGCCAATGTATAACATTGAAAAATATGTTAACTCTTTATTTACAGTCAACTTTTAGTCCCTGCAGGGATTATTGCATTTTCAGTGACAGTTATGACTACTTAAAGTATGTAATTATGATTACAGATGATCTGTTATGAATTCCTATTTAGGTGCTATATGTTCATATGCATGTATACAGCTATGTGATATGTATACTAGTATTCACATTTACACAGACACACCCTTAACCTACTACATTCGATTTGTTATACTCTTAACTGGAACAAGTATAGTGGTTAAAGTTTTAGTGTAAGTTTTTCCTTGGGAGTTAAGTACCAGCTGGTACTTGAGAAGTCCATCTTATATGCAAATGTCCACATTCTTACTAGACTTAGAAGGCTCTTAGTCATCAGATAGGCTCATCTCCTTAGGTTATAGATTAGAACACGGAGGGCCAGAATGGTCAAATGTCTTTCTACAGACCCTCAGGCCCTCATTCTCGTATTTAAACCAAAAGACTCCAGCTCCGAATTCCGAGTGTAGTGCTTCCTATTCTAAGAAGCACCATCCATGGGTAGGCACCAGGTTCTTACCTGAATTGCTGGTCATTATATTGGTATTCATTAGAGCCATGCTGTGTGCTGTGTAGCTGGGAGGACAGTTTTGGATACCAAAAATGAATACCATTAAGAAATGAATCTGCTAATCATAGCAGAACGAGGATGTTTAAGTAACCAAAATTCTTGTAGCCACTTTCAAAAGGGAAATTGAGACTTTACTAAATAATTTATGACTAAATAAAAATAAGTACAAATAATTTAGTTCTGTGTCTCCCTCAGATGATCAACCTTACCCAGCAGGAAGCTCTGTAATATAATTAAAGGCAATGGAGAAAATCCTAAGGTATGTCAATAGATGGATTTCAGAAGGAATTTCTTTGATAGGATTATTTCTCAATTTCAGTACTTGTAGGTTTTGAAGATAAAGTATCTGGGGGACAAAAAGGCAAATATTAACTGAAATGAAAAGCATACAATCTATCTATGTAAATCTATTTATTGTAAAGCATACAATCTATGTGTGTCTTCTTTAAACCAATACAGTAAACCCAATATAGAAAAAACCATCTGGGCTCATATTGTCTCAATAAATGCTTTTAGAGAAAGACCAAGGCAGGGTTAACACTGGGTGTTAAGTGAGGAGGGAACTGGGACACTTGAGTCATGAAGGAACTCAGTGAAGCTGTGCCTCTGTCTTTCAACTGCCAGAGTTGTTCCTTTTAAATGATGATTTTATTAATTCTTTGAGAATTTTGTACAATGGATTTTGATCATGTTCATGCTTCTCCAACTCCTCCATGTCCTGCCCATCTTCCTACCCACTCTATGCACGTCCTCCCTCTCTCTCTCTCTCTCTCTCTCTCTCTCTCTCTCTCTCTCTCTCTCTCTCTCTCTGTGTGTAAGACTACTCTCATATATGAAGCCTGACCTGGAGTGTGGTTGACCTACCAGGAGTCACACCATTAATGAGAACTACTTTTCCCTCGCCTANTCATGTTCATGCTTCTCCAACTCCTCCATGTCCTTCTCTCTCTCTTCCCCATTTTATTCTCGTCCTCCCTCTCTCTCTCTCTCTCTCTCTCTCTCTCTCTCTCTCTCTCCCTCTCTCTCCCGGTTTGTGTAAGACTACTCTCATATATGAAGCCTGACCTGGAGTGTGGTTGACCTACCAGGAGTCACACCATTAATGAGAACTACTTTTCCCTCGCCTAGCAATTATCAACTACCAGTCACCTCAATTAAGGGTAGGACTTTGTGGGAAGCACTCTTTCTATGAAGTCATTCACCACCGTTACCTCTTAGAATCTTTCCACCACCTTCTTCTACGCAGATCTCTGAGCCTTAGAGGCAGGCACTTCAGCCTCTTACTCTCTGCACCCGAGAATCAGCTGAGAGACTCTATGTTAATTGCCACGGATTTTGTAAAAAGCCATTTCTCCGATGAGAGCTGAATGATGCATTGGACATGAGACTCCATGTGGTCTTGGTAGGAAGATTGGCTGATAGGGCCTGGTTTTTCTTTCCAGAGTATGTGAATGTGTGGTGGAGAAGCCAATAAGAAAGGTGATTAATAATGGAAGTGCAAAAACCCTAGGGGAGGCTCCTTGACTTCAGAGTGATCCTTCTGTGCTATAGAGAGTCTGAAAAGCTTCCTTACACGAGTCGTGTGATGCTTTAACTTACAAAGTCATTAGAATAAAATGAACTAAAAGAACAAAGCCTTCAAATCAATATGGGGTTAATATGACATGTTGTGATAGTAAAACAACCGTTCTCGTGTGTCCTTGACTCAAGAACTGTCATTGCAGGGCTGGAGAGATGGGTCAGAGGTTAAGAGAACTTAATGATTGAAGAGGACTGGAGTTCTGATCCTTGCACTCAAGTTGGATGGCTCACAACTGCCTGCATCTCCATGGGATACAATGTCCTCTCTTGACCTTAATAGATACCCTGCACATATACACAGACAGAAACACACATACACACTGCTGTGAGACAAAACTTTACCTGGAGAGACAACAACACACACACACTCCTGAAACAGACCAAAGTCTGGATACCACCAGAAGTCCAATGAGCTTTATTGGGGTTATTTACAGGAATATGGGTGAGGAGCAGAAAGGACTCAAAAGATAGCTGAGTCACTGAAGCCAAATGCAGCATCGGTGACAGCTCACAAAACTGGGAATCTGAAGCAAACTGCACAGCCTTCAGGGAGCTCAACAGATTGGAGGGTGTACCTTCCAAGTGACTCAGTAGGTCTAAACCTCTTCAGGCCACTCAGCCAGCCTCTGCTTCTTCCAGACAGCTGGGCTAGCTCCAGTCTCCTTTTCAGCTTTGTTCCCCTGATGATGACTCTCAGCAGGCTTTACTGTTTATTCTTGGAGGCAGGGTGGTGGTGGGTGGATCTGGTCAGTTTCAGGGACTTCCTGAAACTATTTTGAGGGTTTTTGTTTTTGTTTTTGTTTTTCTGTTTTAAGGACTTCCCTGAAAGGATGGAATGTTTCAATCTTTGAAAAGTCCTAGATTTTGATGAACTCATATTTTCATATAAGACCATCAGGCCATGATGAGGGAGGAGAAAATATCTCCAGAGCAGAATTCACTGTAGTTCACCTGCCAGGTGTCACACTCCGATGACTTCACTGCAATCTCATAATAACTTCATGTCCACCAGTCTTCATATGAAAATGCAAAACTGAATTGATCCGAAGGTCAATGTGGAAGTACCATCAGAAGAACATCAAACCAGTGTACCCGAGATATTTGTCCATCTATACACGCCTCATAAACTTTTCTATTGAAATTTCACAGTGTAGGTGTGGTACTTTGGTTGAACCTACTCCTAAACATTTCATTATTTTTCTTGTGACTTTTAAATGAAATTGCTTCACCGATTTTCTTATCAAGATTATGTATTGACAGTATACTAAAATGCAGTTGACATTTTTTGGTATTAACTCTATATACTGCAACATTTCAGGAAATACTCATGCACTATAACCATATTTTACTGGGTTTCTTATTATATCTATATCGTCTGCAACTGGAGATGGCTTTCATTCCTCCTTTTCTTCAAACACAGTTTTGTGTAATTTCAACATCTTAATAAAACTATGCAGTCTTTTGTTGAGATAAAACATTTCCATATCTTTATGGGAGTAAATGAATCCATAACTATATTCAATCTTTTTTTAAGAAAATGTTGAATCTTAGTAGCTATTACTGCTTTACCAGTTGCCTTGGTTAGATGGTTCGGTGCAAGGTTGAACAGAAGTAGCCAGGATGTCCATCCTTGTCTTGTTCCTGATCTGAGGAGGCAAACTTCCAGTCTTCCATCATTGAGTACACTAGCTGTGAGAGTTGTGTTGGACGTTCCTTCTGTTCCTAGATGTTGAGGGGATTCTTTTGGAGGGAGTCGTGAAAGAAGCTAGGATTTCCCAGGGCTGATCTGGTGTATCTATTGAGATAGTTGTGTTTTTCCTCGTCTGTGCCTTAGTCTTCCATCGGCCTTTCTAGGTTGAGCTGTCTAAGCATTCCTGAGGTAAACCTCACCTGGTGATGCTTCACTTGGTTGTGGAGGAAACTGCCTTTGTGTGCTCTGAAGACTTCTACATACGCAGTCATGAGATGTGCTCTGTAGTTACCTTTCTTGTCACGGCTGACTTCTGCTATTAGAACATTATTGGTTTAATGGTTCAAAATGGGAAGTGTTCTCATCTATTTGTTGAGTTTGTGAAAGACTGTTTTAATTCATAGATAGTTGATAGAATTCACCCATGAAATCATCTAGACTGAAACATCTCTTTATGGGAAGTTTTAAAATTATTGTTGAATCTCTTACATATCATTTATGTTTTCCATTTGCAGTCTGCTTTTACGTGTTTGTAGAAATATGTTAATTTCATCTAAGCTATAAAATGATTTGGAATAGTTATTTTAAAATCTAAATTCTTTCTTGTTAGCTTTATAGGGTGAGCAGGGACCTTTCATTTTTGACTTTGAGTATTTAAACCTTTGGTGTGTACATAGGTTTTTGTTTGCTTTTTTGGTCTTTTATGTAGTCCTTGTCGATTTTGTTAATCTTGTCAAATCTTTTCAAAGTAGTAATGCTTGCAGTTTTGTCTTTATCTCTGTTGAGTTCCTGTTCTCTAATTCCTATATTAATTTCTATTATTTCCTTCTTATTCTCTCTTGGGTTTAGTTCACTTGTTTCCAATGCCTTAAGTTGGAAGGTTAGTTTGTTGACATGTGGCACTTCTTTTTCTTTTAAACTTTTATTGATTTGTTGTGAATTTCACAAAAGGCACCCCAATCCCACTCAGCTCCCTGTACCAACCTCTGTCCTCCAAAACCTCCTCCATGAAACAAAACTAAACAAAAAGCCAAACTCATGGTGGAAGCGGAGATGTGTCACAAACAGCTTTTTTGCTGTTTTTTGCCCTTTTGCCCAAACAGCTTTACTGCAAATGTTCATTGCAATGAGTCATCGGTCTGGTTCAAGGCCTCTGGCTTCTGCTACACCATCAATACTGAATCCTCACCAGGACTCCCCTCTTGGAAATCCCATTGTTGCTCTGTGTCATGGAGATCCTGCAGCTTTGGTTCTTCATGACTGGCCCCTTCACGTGGTTCAGCAGTTTACAGATGGGGTAGGTATTGGGCTGGGCACAAAGTTTGAGTAGTAACTGAGTTGGTCAGCCCACCTGTTCTGCTTTGTGGCAACTTTCAATGGGCAGGACCATGGCAGCAGTGTGGGCAAGGACATTACCATAGCGGTGGGTGGTAGTGCAGGCTTCTCACACCAGGCTCTTACTCCCCACTCTCCTGTCTCCCGTTCCGCCTCTCTTCACAGTGCTCAGGCTGTTTTGCTTCTCTTTCTCTCCCATCTCTCCACCACATACTCACTCAGGCACTGCAGTGGGCAGGGCTCTGTGTGTCTTCCACCTTGAGATATGTCTTTCTAACACAGACAGCTATAGCTGCACATTTCCCCCTGAGCACTGTTTCAGATGCAACAAAATAAATGTGGACACACTGTTTCCACTGTCATTCCCCTTCAAAATTCTCTAATTTCCCTTTGATTCTATTTTGGCTCATTGATTAAGAATTAGTTGCTTTGACTCCCTGGGGACCCATGGCAGGGACCCAACTTAACTCTTTCCTGCCAACCTTCTGTCTTCTCTACTAACCATCTTAATGCCTTTCTGTCAACTTCCAATCCCCAGAAACTCTTTCTACCAGGGATCCCAGTGACCAAAGTGGACTGAGAACCAGGAAGACAATCTTCACTTTCCTTCCTGTCATCCATTAAGAGCTCCTCCATCTTCCTTTAAGTCCTGTAAGTAGCCTGCTGGGAGAAGCCCCTCCTCGCAGCCGATCTTCATTTCCTAGTCGCTCTGCCTGTCTTAAGGTTTTATTGCTGTGAAGAGATAACATGACCAAGGCAACTCTTATAAAGGACAACATTTGACTGGGGCTGGCTTACTGGTTCTGAGGTTCAGTCCATTATCATCATGGCATGAAGCATGGCAGCATCCAGGCAGGCATTGCTGTAGGAGCTGAGAGTTCTACATCTTGATCCAAAGGCAGAGAGGTGAAGACTGGCTGCCATGTGGCTAGGAGGAGGGTCTCAAAGCCCACCCCTACAGTGACACACTTACTCCAGCAAGGTTGCTCCTCCAAACAGTGCCACTCCCTGGGCCAAGCATATTCAAACCACCACACTGCCTCTTGGTGCAAACCCCTAGCCTCTTGGCCTTACTTCTTAGTCCATCTCCATTCTTTTCTTCCACACATTGACTTCAGGAAGCACTCTTTACCACAGCCACCACACTTGCCTAGGATCCAGAGATGGGAACAGCAACCAAGGAACATAATACCTACCCAGCAAAGACGAGATCAGATATCAACACCAAGAAACACCTCAAACATAACTCAAAATGGCTAGACCTCAGAGCAAAACCACAAATTCAAACAGCCAAAATATTAATGCCAGAAGACACATTAACCTAAATTGAGACATACTCAATGCACTTAGACTAAAATCAGAAATAATACAATAAAGATTTCCGCTCATTATGCGTATATAAATATAATATACTATATAAGTATATAGTACTTGGAATCTTAGCCTGAGCGATAGACAATTGAAGAAGATCAAGGGAATTAAAAATAAGAAAGGAAGAAGTCAAATATCTTTACTTGCAGATGATATAGTTTCATAATAAAAGACTCAAAGAAGTCTACCAGGAAACTTCTGTAAGATGTGAAACACTTTCAGTAAAGCAGCAGGATACAAAACTAAAACACACACACACACACACACACACACACACACACACACACACACACATAAATCAGTTGCTTTTGCATATACACATGAAAAACTGAGAAAGAAACTACGGATAGAGTATCTTTCAAAATAGCCTCAAAAAGTAAAACAAAACACATCCTGGGGTAACTCTAATTTGGCAAGTAAAAGTCTTGAATGATAAAAAACTTTAAGACATCAAAGAAATAAATTAAAGAGGATATCAGAAGATGCAAACATCTCCCATGTTCATGGACTGGTAGGATTAATATCACAAAAATGACCATCCTACCAAAAACAATCTACAGATTCAACTCAATCCCCTTCAAGTTCCAACACAGTTCTTCATAAAAATTGAAAACCAGTCTTCAATTTCATGTGGAAACAAAAAACCCAGTATAGCTAAAACAATTCTGTATAATAAAGTAACTGTTCCAAGTATTAGCACCCAATGTCAAGTTGTACTAATGAGCTACATAATGAAAAGAGCATGGAACAAGCACAGACACACTGACCAGGGGAACTGAGTTGTCCACACACCCATGGACACCTGGCTTTGACAAAGAAACAATGATAACACAGCATCTTTAACAAATAGAGATGGTTAAACTGGATGGCAGTATATAGAAGACTGCAAATAGGTCTATCACTCTGCATAAAATGTAACTCCAAATGGATCAAGAACTACAACATAAGATCATATACTCTAAATTGGATGGAAGATAGAGAGTGGACTTGAACTCGTTGGCACAGGAAAGGATGTGGAAACTGTACACTGATAGAATAATACTAAAACCAACAATTAATAAGTGGGACCTCATGAAGCTGGGTAACTTTTGTATGGTAAAGGACACCATCATTGGGACAAGGCGGAGGTCTATAGAATAGGAAAAGTGTTTCACCAGTTAGATATCTGACAGAGTGCTAGTATCTACAACATATAAAGAACTTTAACAAAGGGTGAAAATTAAGAAAACAACCCAATTAAAAACATGGAGAACAGCATTAATCAGAGAACACTCAAAAGATGAGACACAAAATGGTTGAGAAATACTTAAAGAAATGTTCAACAACCCAAGCCATCAGGGAAATACAAGTTAAAAATACTGTTAAACTCCACCTCACATCAGTCAGCTTGGGGAAAAATAGTCAGCTCATGTGGCGGGAATACAAGCCTACATAGCCACTATGGAAATCTGTGTTCCCCAGGAAGCTGGAAACAGATCTGCCGCAAGATCCAGATATGTTACCCTTGGGCATATATTCAAAAAGATCTGCATCCTGTTATTCATATTTGCTCATACATGTTCATTGCTGCTCTATCCATAATAGCCCTGGACTGGAAAAGGCCTACATGTCCACTAGCTAATGGATGAATAAGGAAAACACAGTACATTTACAGAATAATATTGGGCTGTTAAAAATGAAAATTTCAAGCCGGGTATGGTGGCACACGCCTTTAATCCCAGCACTCGGACTAGGGAGGCAGAGGCAGGCAGATTTCTGGTTCGAGGCCAGCCTGGTCTACAAAGTGAGTTCCAGGACAGCAAGGGCTATACAGAGAAACCCTGTCTTGAAAAACCAAAAAAAAAAAAAAAAAAAAAAAAAAAAGAAAGAAAGAAAGAAAGAAAGAAAATTTCAGGTAAATAGATAGTTATTAAAAAGTCATGAGTTAGCCCAGACCAGACCACAAAAGACAAATATTGCATGTTCTCTTTTATATGTAAATATTAGCTTTTTAAGTCTTTAAGTCTTTGATATGAATGTTACAATGAAGATAACTGCAGAGGTTAAGTACCTGTTGAGGGTCTAATGGGGAAGAGAGGATACACCATGGAAAGGAAAACAGTATGGAGAGAGAGAGAGGAGAAATTAGAATAGGAGAATTAGATATGGAGGGGTGGAAGAGAAATGTAAGGGAGGAAATATGGGGAGCGGCAACTAGTACTAAAGGTCATTTGAAAAACCATATGGGAACGTATTACTGGATGAGCGTCCTAAAATACATATATATAAAGAAGGACTCTAAATCTTCTGCCACCAACTAAAGCTTTCAGTGCCAAGATTAGGTTCCATCTTTTGAGTCATTGGCAAATGGGGTCTCGTGGATACCTCCCAAATATCATGTTATTGCCATGGTTGTTGATTTCTTTCCATAACTTACATATTAATAATGATACGCATGTTACGGGAGTAACCAACCACTTTCTGCTTGGAATTTAGGTCCCACTTCATAAAACTGAACCCACACCTGACATTGCTAAACTGACCAGGAAGCTGAGCCTAAATAGGTTATGAACCTAGAGAAAACCAAATACTACTATTCTGCTAAAGCAGCATAGCAATAAAGCGACCCCTTGATGACATTCCGCTAGACCCACAGACCAGCGCCTCACTCAGTCATCCACAGAGAAACCTCTCCTTGTCGTAGATGAGCGCTAACACAGAGACCTACAACCAGACAACGTTCAGAGAGTGAAAGACTTGAGAGCACTCCGTCCTAAATGGGATGTCTTCAGCCACCCTTATCCCTCAAAACTCAGGGGTCTATGCAGAAGAGGAGGTGGAAAGAGTCTAAGAACCAGAGATGCTGAATGACTACTAGGACACAGCATCTTCCAGGCACAGCAGGACTGATGAAGATATGAACTCGCAGAAACTGGCTGAATGCAAAAGGTCTGCGCAGGTTCGAGCCAGACAGGCTCCTAGCATGGAGATGGGGAAAATGAACATAGAGTCCCACCCTGAACCAAAAAAGCTATCTGCAACTGATCTGTGCTGAAAAGGAAAAAAGATGTTCCCTCTCAGGGAGTTTCACTGTGCATTCTACCCACACTTAGGGTTGGCTCCATGCATAGGAGTACTTGGACAACACAAACCAAACTCAATGTATTTTGTAGGCTTTTTTCTTCTCATTTTGCTTTGTTTGGGCACTTTTTGTCTTATTGGTCTTTTGCTTGTATGTTTTGGTTTCTATTTTAATGTGTGTGTGTGCACATGCTTGCTTTGTTTTTTAAAAAGAGAGAGAAATAAGAACTCAAAATTAGGTGGTGTCTTAGTCAGGGTTTCTATTCCTGCACAAACATCATGACCAAGAAGCAAGTTGGGGAGGAAAGGGTTTATTCAGCTTACATTTCCATACTGCTGTTGATCACCAAAGGAAGTCAGGACTGGAACTCAAGCTGGTCAGAAAGCAGGAGCTGATGCAGAGGCCATGGAGGGATGTTCTTTACTGGCTTGCTCAGCCTGCTCTCTTATAGAACCCAAGACTACCAGCCCAGAGATGGCACCATTCACAATGGGACCTCCCCCCTTGATCACTAATTGAGAAAATGCCTTACAGCTGGACCTTGTGGAGGCATTTCCCCAACTGAAGCTCCTTTCTCTGTGATAACTCCAGCTGTGTCAAATTGACACAAAACTAGCCAGTACAGGTGGGTAGGGAGTTAGTGTTTGGAAGGAATTGGAGGAGGGGAAATCGTGATCAAAATATATTGTATGAAAAATATTTTTTCAATAAATAAGACAGTTGCTTAATTTCTACATATCAGTGAAATGTCATTTTTATTTATTTATTTTTATTTTTTGTTAATTGAACTAATTTTTTATTATATTCAACACAATATATATTTTATACCAATAACAAAAATGGTGGACATGTTATTAAATGAACATAAATAAAGTCTTTTTGTTTGTTTGTTTGTTTTGCAGTAGAGCTTTAAAATCTTGGCTCTAACTGTGGTATAAACCCAAAATAAGAACGCTTTTTAGACATTGGTGTTCATTGTAATAAAGCTGTACTTCAATTTCCCTCATGCCACCAAAGGATTTAAACTACATAGTAGCTAAGCTAAGAGTTGACAGTTCAGTTGCACCAAGGAATGAGTTGTAGGCACAATTATTTGGATACAGATTTCCTGCTATGGTCAAAGCTATTTGACTTGAGTGATTGTCATCATTCTCAGCCTACAGGGAACAGGTTACATTCATTTAAGAAACAGTGTGTGTATTAAGATGGTCTATCCATGGAGTCATTCATCAACTGTTTTAATTAGCAATGGTTCTGCTTGGAGGGTGGCACAGACATTAAGCAAGGGTAAGATTCTGGTTCATTGGCTATGATGATTTTGACAAGCATCCATTTAAGAGAAAGAGTAACTTGTAAGGTCCTCTTCTTCAAAATTGATACAATGATTATAAATATCAAGCAAAACATTCAGTCTCAATCTTTGTTGTTCTCTTACAAGCCACCTCCAAAATTAATTGTCTACATTTCTTTTGGCTGCATAAATAATTTTGAAATATGTAAGCTGCTCTGAAAACCATACTATAGTGTAAAAACATCAAATAAACAATCCTACTAATAGAGAGGCTGAGATAGGAGAAACATGATTTCAAGACCACTTTGTGGTACACAGCAAGACACTGTCATGTACAAACAAGCATAAAGTGTATATGGATTCTACAATATTGGACCTATTTTTCCAATTACCAAATTAGAGAGACAACTGGATGATGGCCAACAAATTTCTAATTCCTCATATTTTTGAATTTCAATTGATTAGAATATGTTGGTAATATTAATTTTCATATTAAGGAAAAGTGAATGTTACTTCCTGTTATTTTTGTTGTTAGAAGTGGAATTATGTTTGTGTGAAATTGTTGAAAGATTGCTTTCTTGGTTTTTCTAGGATGTAGTTTCACTCTTCCTGTTGGTGTTTTCCTTCTATTATCCTTTGTAGGGCTGGATTTGTAGAAAGATATTGTGTAAATTTGGTTTTGTCATGGAATATCTTGTTTTCTCTGTCTATAGTGATTGAGAGTTTTGCTGGGTATAGTAGCTTGGGCTGGCATTAGTGTTCTCTTAGGGTCTGTATGACATCTGCCCAGGATCTTCTAGCTTTCATAGTCTCTGGTGAGAAGTCTTGTGTAATTCTGATAGGCCTGCCTTTAAATGTTACTTGACCTTTTCCCCTTGCTGCTTTTAAATTTTTTCTTTGTTTAGTGAATTTGGTGTTTTGATTATTATGTGACAGGAGGAATTTCTTTACAAGCCAGTCTATTTAGAGTTCTGTGGGCTTCTTGTATGTTCATGGGCATCTCTTTCTTAAGGCTAGGAAAGTTTTCTTCTATAATTTTGTTGAAGATATTTACTGGCCCTTTAAATTGGAAATCTTCATTCTCATCTATACCTACTATTCTTAGGTTTGGTCTTCTCATTGTGTCCTGGATTTCATGGATGTTTTAGGTTAGGAGCTTTTTGCTTTTTGCGTTTTCTTTGACTGTTGTGTCAATGTTTTTTTATGATATCTCCTGCACCTTAGATTCTCTCTTCTATCTCTTGTATTCTGTTGGTGATGCTTGCATCTATGACTCCTGATCTCTTTCCTAGGTTTTCTGACTCCAGGGTTGTCTCCCTTTGTGATTTCTTCATTGTTTCTAATTCCATTTTTAGATCCTGGATGGTTTTGTTCATTTCCTTCATCTGGGTCCCGCTGGTCCCAGTAACTCCTGGGGTTGGGACAGATGTTGTGTCTTCCTCGCCTCTGATCCTATCTATGAAATGTCAAATTTTTGTTGCCAATTTCATTGTGTAATAGCCAAAAAACTCTTTTATGATTTTGCAGTGTTTTAATTTTATTTTTCACAAGACCTTTTCCACTATGTAGTCTAGTCCGTTATCAAAGTAATGACCCTCTTGCCTCAGTCTGCCTGTGTTGGAGATACGTAAATGTCAGTCTGCTTGGCTTCGGTCTTTTGAAATTATTATGACTAGTTTTGGGACCTGACATATGGCTTATTTTGAAAAGTGACTCTGGCCAGATTGAGACCTGTATTGTGGCACTGTTGTTGGCCTGTTTCATAGGTGTCTAACTGGTGTTAAATCTTCATCCCTCTGCTTACCTTCTGCTTAGTTGTTCTAGGAATTATTGGAAGTAGAGTATCAAACTGTCCAATAATAACTGCTTTCTTCATTTCCATTTTTTGCTCCGTGTACTAAGGGCTCTGTCATTTGTAATGATATTTAGCCCTAGTCGATTGAAAATCTCTTTCTTTGTTTCTAGTAATACCTTGCTTAAAGTCTCTTTTCTCTGTATTACTGTAGCCACTCTGGTTTTCTCCTGGTATCAGTATTTGCTGATATGTCTTTCCTGGTGTTTTTACTTTCTGTCTATCTCTTTTGAGTCCCACATTTTTTTACATCGGTATGAATTGTACAAAGCAATGGGCTTCATTGTATTTTGATTCCTGCACATGATGTGCTTTGATCATGGCCACGCCCTCCATCCCCCTCTTTTGTCCCCTCTCACTGCTTACTTTCTTCTCAAATAACCCTCCTATTCCCATGTCTTCTTAAAATGTCACTGTGTTTCATCTGTAGCTAGACAGCACAGACCTGCATTTTAGCATCCCATTCTCACACCACAGTTACAGCCTTGGGTTTGTGTACTCTGTTGTTGTTGTTTGGTTGGTTGGTTTGGTTTGGTTTGTTTTTGTTTTGTTTTGTTTTGTTTTGTTTTTTGTTTGTTTGTTTTTTTGTTTTTTTTTTTGCAAACGCTCCTTATCTGTGTTTGCTCAGGAGAACAGATAAATAAATGTGAGGGACCAAGATCCTTGTATTTCTTAGAAATCCCTGTTAACATGGCTTTCCTACGTTTATAAACCCAGTGTTGTATATTGCAAGTAAGCAGTGATTTTTCTGTGGTGAAAGTAAGACCCATTATAGGACCTGTTCTCCCCACTAGCATGCTTCCTCATAGCTCTCATGAGCAGAGAGTAGACATGCACTGGTATGCATGTTCTCATTCTGCCAAACAATACCTGTGAAACAAGCATGTTGCCAGGACTGTTGGAAACCGTGTTTCTAATGCTGAGTATTTGAAATAGAGAGGCCAGTTTGCTAAGGATCAGTTCACAAAAGGCCAATACTCTGAAAGTCACTTCAAAAGACCTATTATCCAGTGATCCCCGAGAGGCTGAGCAAGATGACATAAACAAAACCTGCCCTATTTATTCACCATCTCGCATGTATTTTAAAAAGAACAGGTTATCCTGTTTTAGCTGCTGGCAACTAAAACTTGTTGCAATGTTAACTGCTCACTAACATTTCTGAAATATAATATCATTATTTCTCTGAGATTTTCAGACACACATAAAATATATTTTAACCATATTTACTCCCACTTTTCCTCCCAACTCCAGATTCATTTCCCCAACATCATATTCTCTTGTTTTGAATAGCCTAATATTACTCTGAATTGCACTGCCCGTATGGTCATGGTTATGAGGTCATCCACCGGAGTGGGGAGACCTCAGGGTCCATGCACTTACAGAAAACACACTTGCATTTGCCCCTCCCCCAGGAGTCATCAACTGCCTATAACACCTCAGATAGGAGTGGGAACTTAAGTGTCCCTCCCCCACCCCCACCAGAATGTGGACTGCCTTAATCATGTGTGGGTCTTGTTTGGGCAGCCACAGCTGCTAAGCATTCTGCTGCCTGCAGACCAACTGTGCTATCCTAGTCTCCCAGACTAACTTGGTTTTTCTAAATTTCTGATTCGCACATGGGTAAGTTAATGTTAAAGTTTACTAAAAGTCAGAAGAATGAATTATATTTTACACATTATACAAACATGAGAATATCTTTGAGACCTTAGTGTAACACTGCATTTGGGGCTAATGTTACTGAATTTCTATTAAAAAAAAAAAGTGCTATACTTTTTTTTACTTCTAATAAGTAGGCCTGTTTAGATGCAGTTCAACATGTATTTGTTTTATAATATCTTCAGGATATCTTAAGATATCTACTTTTATTTACAATAGTAAAATTTAGCAATATAGACAATAAAAAAGTAGACTTACTTCTACAGGAAATTGGTTTAAGTCATTAAATGATAAATTAAGGTATATCAATTGAAAAGTCACAGGTGTTAAGTCTGGACAGTTCGATAGAAAGAATCCCTGTAGGAATAACAAAAAAATAAGACATTAATTATTAACAGTAAATTCGCTCTGTTGTACAATGTTTAATTTTCTAATAATAATACTACAACCTCACCAACAGGGTGTACTGTCTAAAACCTTTCTGATCTATTAAGAGAAAAATTACAACTCTGTGTAGTTTTAATTCGTATTGTTCTTTGCATGTGTGTGTGATGGATATGTGTGTGAGTATGTGAGTATAGGCATGTGTTCCACAGGACATGTGTGACAGGCAAAGGTCCTTAGAATTGATGGCAGTTGCTTTATCCACTAAGCCATCTTCTCAGCCTGTATTATTTTTATTTTAAGGGATGGTGACCATGTTTTCATTTTTCTATGGCTAATTTGTTTAGTGGACACCTTCCCTAGTTTCTTTTTCTATTGCACAGAAACACAGTCTATGATTCTGTATGTTGATCTTACTGACTAACTTTGCTGAATTTATTAGCTCCAAGACCTTTGTCAGTGATGATCATAATTCTAAAAGCCACAATCCCAAACACTGAAATCCCAGAAGAAACATGTGACAATCCTAAACTATTAACTTGTTGGTATCCTTGAAGTCCTCAAAACTATTTCCCATTGGAGGAAAAAGAAGAAGCCACATAACAGAAAGCCAAGTTCTCGATAGGGGGCTGGGGACTGACGCACGTATGCAGATGCTCTATTTGTTGCTAACTTTATCATTTACCACTTCTGCCTTTTTACACACAGCGCCGTGCTTGCTCAAGACACGCTCTTCAGCTGAGAGTAGGAAGAACTTGACAAGCATTCTGAAACGGGGTGCTTTACTGATGAAATGTCCATCCCAGGCTACAGAAGGCATTGCACAGTCAACTAGGGCTTTCTCTGAGTGGGCACGTGACTGCTGAGGTGATAAAATTGATTCATTTGCTAACATGAAAAAAGTACAAACTGCACTCTGGCTAATAGGTGACACCTTAGGACTCATTAATATTCTCTCCCTCTCTTCCCCTCTTCCCTTTTCTTTCTTTTAAAAACAAAACAAAAACAAACCAAGTGTATATATTTTCCAGGTTAAAAGAGTTCTGAAAACTGGGGATGCAGCTTATTTGGGTAGGATGCTTGCCCAGCAAGCATGGAACCCTGGATTCTATTCCCAGCACCATGTAAGTGGAGCATGGCGGAACACACGTCTAACTCCAGCATGCAGCAGTTGGAGGCATGAGGACCCAAAGCCATCCTCAGCTGTACTGCCAGCTCAGGAGACGTTGCCTCAAACAAGCAAACAAGCCAAGGAAGTAGAGCCGAGTACAAATCCAACCGTGTGTGCTTACTGTGAGGTCTCGTGCGAGTTGCTTTCCTGCAACATCTATGTATGCATTTGCAAAGTGAATATCAAGTTGCCTACACTGCAGACTGTACATTGTAGGAGGAGCTCAGGCTTGGAACATAGTATGTGTTTAATAAATGACAAGCACTACCACTGTGATTCGTCTGCTGGGCAGTCCAAGCGTCTGGTGCAGACCAGCCTCACACTAGACTTGACACAAGGTCTAAAGCTTCTGGTAATTCAGAAACATGAGCAATTTCAATCCTGCTTCCCAGAATAAATGGATGAAAAAAATAAAAACAGTATGATTTCTCTGGACCACAGCAACCTTTTAAACATTACTGGTGTACTGAAGACAAACTTGGATAAGCTAAGTTTGGAGGTATGTTTTGCATGTATTCTTGGGAAGCGTCTGCGCTAATAGGAAAACTAACCTAGATTGAGAAACTGAAAAGGTAAAAATAACTGATAAGACCAATGGGCATCACTATTAGGGAGGTCTAACATACCTTAAGATTAAGTGCATTTCTTCCATATATTTGGCAATTTATTATGGCCAGGGTGGTCAGCGCCAGTATTGTTTCAGAGCGTGTTGCTGCAACAGCCTTAAAGCCTTCCCCTCGTAAGACATGCGCGGCATCTGGGTCTATTGTTCGAGTGGTTCTCCGAACAGCTAATAAATAAATAAATAAATAAATAAATAAATAAATAAATTCAAAACATCAAACCATAGGGTATTATGACTACCATGGCTAAGTGACATGGATGCTCTCACAAGAATGAATTACCAAAGGGATCAGCAATTCATATAGTCTGGAATCAACTTTCCAGATCCTGCAGTCGCCCAGACTGGATTGGTCTCTGTGCCACACTGCCTGTCTTGCTTGTTACAAAACTGTCTTCACAAAATAAAACTGTATGCTCACTGATAGACGATTTCTACCTAGAAACTCGGACTATATCTCTGCCTTCAGAAGCCACATGTAAAGATAATTTAAAAATCCTCCTCTATAAATTAAATAAGCAACTTTATGGTTGACAAAATAACGAGCATCATGAACCGTATAGCTCTGATGTCACTTCCCCAGGAACATCTCCACTTCCTTCCTAAGATCCCCCTGATCTACCACCCCAAAGCCCCATACAGGAGAATTCTTCCCTCACTGTATAGATTCCATACAGAGAAGGAAAGAAAACAAAACAAAAAAAGCTCCTAGCAGTTAGCCAAGCAGAGACACTTAAATGAACTTTATCGTGTCCCCTGAGCATATTAGTTTGCATCAGACAAGGGCTGTGCAAGAATATACCAAACTGCAACTAGAAAATATTTTCAAAATTCCATGGAATGTATTTTAAGCCTGTAACTACTTTTTGGCTATTTTACTTGTAGAAAGATTTTTTTTTTTTTTTTGAGGCCATGTATACCAGATTGGCTTTGAACCCATGGCAATCTGCTTGTCTCAGTCTCCCAAGTACTTGAATTAAAGGTATATACCCTCGTGCTCAGCTCTCTCAGACACACATTTTACAGTGTCTATAATTGCTTCAAGAAGGATAAATGAAGCTCCCAAAAGGACCACAAGAAAAGGGTTCAGTTTTCAGTTTCTGAAACAGACTGGACTCCGTACACATCTATGCAGTAAAATGTAACCACAAAGTTTAGAACATGTACGGTGCCAAGTAGTGAACTCTGGCCATGGGAGGAAGGAGGCAGCGAGGACTCAGGAGTGGGGAGTTAAGACACAAAGATGGCAGCTTGCTCCCTGCTCACCGTCCTGCTGCCCTGTAAGCTTCTCCAGGACTGGGGACTGGGGCCTTCTAAGTCACACCTGTATTGGTTACTTTCCGATGCCTTCGGGGGCTGCTTTATGTACCTTTTTGTAGACTGTTAATTTTGGTAAGAACATTAGTCCAGCATTAGTTACTCGATACTGGGACAGGACCAGAACTCGGCATTAAAAATCTGTCAGATAACTCTAACACTGTTTCCGCTACTTTTCAGTCACTTTGCTTGCGTAGGCTTGGTAATGATCAATTATTCGCCGAGTACTATGTCCATCAAATTGCAGGTAGACATACATGTGAGATCTAAAATTGAGTCATTTTCAGTCAGTGTATGGACCTCACTATGTAGCCCAGGCTGGCCTTGATCTTTCAATCTCCCTGCCTCCAGTCTGCTACCATCTCTGGCAGTAGAATGATGTCAACTTTCCCTAAAGATGGTTTTCTCATTTGTTTCTGTCATATGGCTAAGGTCCAGGCACCTAGAATAGGGCCTGGCATGTGGGGGAAAGTTGCCACTTAAAAGTGCCTGTCCGTTGTCCCTGTCTAGAATAAGAATACATTTATTTTATATTTTCAACATCAGTACAACATCTGGCCCATTGTCAGTGTGTAAGGAAACTGCTAAATAAATGGCTTAAGGAACAGGGGGAGATGTGTGCCCTAACACTCACACAAACCAAATAACAAACACTTGGAGGGAAAGAGAATAATCTTATCATTTCTCTGAGAATGGTATAAACCTAGTACTTACTTTCAGGTGGTTTGTGGGCTTCTGTTTTTCCACTCACTACTGAGGTGGTGGCGGTGGTGGTGGTGGCGGCTGCTGCTGCTGCTGCTGCAGCAGCAGCAGCAGCATTTTCTAGATTGAAAAAAAAAAGAGGACAACTTTTAGATACCTTTGAGGATGATTTCATTATTATTATTATTATTATTATTATTAATGGACTGGGGCGCACTTCCTGTCCCCTTTAGGAATCCTGTAGGCCACCCCCTAAATAGCTGTTTATCCTCACGTGAATACTTTAGGTCCTATGTAAAGTACTACCAGGCACCTTCTCACTGATTTCTTTCTAGGTTTTTTGTGAACTTTCTGATCAACTTTCATCAATACTATCTAGATACAGTAGCCAGGCTGTCCTCCACAGCTCTATAAGGTCAGGGTGACTGTTGGTACTCCCAGGCTGAGGTAAGTGCTAATTTAACTGTCCTTTTTTTCTACCTTGAAAACTCTCCACCTCCTTGTATTTTTCCCTCTCCTCTGTTCTTAATGGCACCACTCCTCAAGACCACGTTTCAATTTTACTTACCTATCATAGTCTGTCTTGGAGGTTTTCTTGGCAAAACAGGCGTTGGCAGAGAACGGGCTGGTGGGAGTGAACCAGTGTTCAATACCACTTTACTTGGGGCTGCCATAGGGTGTGGTCGTTCAGACCACTGTGGTTCTGGTATTACAGATGAAACGCTAGATATAGGGCTGAGTGTTGTTCTCTTCACATCTCTGAGAAGAGGAAGTTCTTGAATGTAGCCTGAAGTCTTTGGTGCAGGGTGAAACTGGGTACCTGATGGCTTAAACTTAGAACCTATATATCTAGAGTAAGAAGTGGGTGAAGGTTTGGGAAACTCCTTGGAAAGGACTAAAGTGTTGTTAAATGTCTTTTTACTGAGAAACCCATCTTCTTTGCTTTCCTTTTTCGAGGACTTCTTGGCTCTTTTTTTCATTTGGCATAGCGTATTCCTAAAAACTCTGGAAGACGCTGACAGACATCTTGGAATGAACATGGAGCCAGTGGCGCTCTTTGGGACCTTCCAATGAAAACGGCGAACACGGTGTTGATGTGGAAAAATGTTAACCATTCTTTCGAGTGCCTTACGGTCATAATCAAGACAGACGGTTTGAGTGCTGGTAGGTCTTTGTGATTGAGAAACATTTTGATCGATTTTCACTAAAGCGCTTTCATCGGGATCGAACTTTCCACAGGTCTCTTCCTTCGGTTCTCTAGCCTTAACTAAACAGGATAAAGGGTTAGAGGGTGAGATCTGCATCTGTTTATTAAGCTCTCCAAACAAAGCTGCTAAAGGCTGATTTTTGTTTTTCATTTCTCACTCACCTTCTAAGAACAGATATGCTTAGCTGTGGGGACTTCTGTCAAACTGATAGGAATATACTTTGAGCAAACAATTGAGAAGCTAACCAACTTACAAAAGATGGAGCAATTCTTGGAAGAACAAAAACCATGGGGAAAGGTCCAAGACACAAAGAAGAGATTTGGGACACTTGTCACTAAAACTCTGACAATAGAGATGGTGAAAGGGACTTTTGATGAAATGACTCATTCATCATGAGCTTTCCTCATCTGAATTTTTATTATTATTTAGTAAAGAGCAATGTTTCTTTTTCATGCCAAATGAAAACATAAAAGCGGTCTTTCAGACATAGGGACATGCTGATACTGACTAGAAGATACTGCATGTTTATTTCTCTGCTAGGAACTCTTTCCTCACTTAGGTCCAGAAATTTATGGAGACTGCATTCTTGGGTACCTCAGTCCATCAGATGTGCCTCTCCTTACCTATGGGACAGAATGTCAGGTGTCATCTTTCTGTTGTCTAAACTGCAATACGTGGTGATGAACACTCCATTCCAGAGAGGAGGGAATGGATTCAGTATAGTGGAACTTCAACGGAAAGGTACACAAGTCCTCTACCCAGCATCTCAACTCCCCCTCTATGTATGAGGACAGAGGGACTGTGGATCATGCCATGGCCACCATGTTAACCCTGTTCCCAGACTCTCTCTTTTCCCTTTGGTGGCTGGAGAGGGGCATGAAAATTTCCCATTTTAAGCCAATTGAGGGGGACCTGGCAGAGAACCATGTATGGAGGACTCCAAGGAGTGTCTACTGAAAGGGGGTGCTGGCGTCTCCTTATCACCTAAGCAAAGTGTACCAGCATTCTTAACCTGATCATTTCACCATGACCTTAGTTTTGCTTTTTTGTTTTGTTTTTTTTTTTTAAAGGTATTCTATTTATACTTTCCCAGTACTATCCTCTGCGCTCAGAAAGCACGCGATCTCCTTTTTTATCCCACTTTAAGTCAAGGTTTGGTTCAAGCCTTGCTCCTACAGTTTCTCATTGCTGCTAACTACACTGGACTGTACCATTGTGTGGACACATATGTATCCAAGTGTATCCAATGCTCCTTTCTCCTGTTGCTTCCTATCTTCATTTTGTGTGAAGCTCATTATTGGTAGCCAACTGAAAGGTGATGTAAAGCAGGAACAAGGTCATTAAATTCTGTATGATGAACAGTACGTTCCAATTTTTGGCTATGTGAAGTTTCTGGTTCTGTGTTTTAATGTTTATTTTATAAATTAGAGTTAAGCGACTATATTTGTTCATTCATTGAGCAAATACCGCAAATACCCACTATGAACAAAGCACTTGGGGTTGATGTTAATCAAGGTCATAGACTCTCCAAGATGCCAAAAGCAAATAACCTTTGTAGTGCCAACGTTGAGAAATTCTGCACTGGCCTATGGTGTGAAACCAAAAGACAAATAGTGAAACTCCAACACAGAACCTGGTAAGAAGCTGTCAATCTGCAGGGCCGTGGGTGCTACTTACAGAACAGCTTGTAAATATAGAAACACAGGATATCACAGAAACAGAAAGGTCAACGTAGAAATGGTACAACAATGGTTGTGTGAGATTTGGAGGTAATGGATAGATGACTTTTTTACATCTTTGATAGGCATAGATGAAAGGATAACTTGAACATTATAAATACAGTTTACAATATAACTGTTGGCATCAAAATAATACAATCAGTAAAGCCAAGTGGTAGAGGAAATTCAGAAGGGAAAGACATTGCTTTTATGAATGTAGTAGTGAGTAGAGAAATATGAAGAATACAGGAGTACTGGGTCTATATAAGGTCACATTATAAAAGTGGCTCATCTTTAAAAACCTTTAAAAAAATGCATATGAGTGTTTTTGCCTACATGACATCCTTACCTAGTGCCTGCAGAGACCAGAAGAGAGCACTGGATCCCCTGGAACTGTAAGGCACCAAGGAGCTGCTGGGAATCAAACCCTGGTCCTCTAAGAAGAGCCGCCAGTGCTTAACCACTGAGCCATCTCTCTGGCCCCTACCCCACCTGACAGAAACTAATGGAAGACGATGAGCAAAGTCTAGTTTTGTTGACTATTTTATCACCAGTTCCTACACTGTGCTTAATAAACACAGTCAATCGTCATTATTTGTTCAGACTTAGCAAAAGCTCAATTACCCTACACTGAACTTCTAGGGAAAATTATAAGGTCAGGTTCCTTTAAGACTCTGTTCTCAACATTTTCATCAACCAATCCACACATAATCTTGTGGTTATATGGTCTGCATTTAAGGACATACTATTTGAATATATAGATATGATGAAATATACTTTCTTAATATATAGGATATATCATTGATTTGTTACTATAGACCTCACAGCCAAGCACACATCGAGGAAGTTCATCTGACATGATGGTCTCTGCTAAGCACATTACAGCTTTCTTTTGTTTAGACTGAGCTTCAACAATACACTTATGGATATCATAAACCAACAGATAAAAAGACGGGGCACAAAAAAATTCAAAAAACCCATGGAATTAAGTAGACCAGGAAAGGAACACTTGTTAATGTTATAGGAGCTGAGACAGGAAGGCAGAGTTAGTCCTGCACCATCCAGGTGGGTACTGGGTACATGTGTGTTGCAGAACTTGTATTTTTGCTTATCTAAACACACATTCCCATGAACAGAAGAGCTATTGATTTGGGGATTTTAGCAGTAAGTAAACTCACATTTGACAAGTCCACGAATAAGGGTCAATGAGCACACCTATAATGATTCTTGGTTGTTGTCACCTTATGATAAACATTTTTCCTTATGGCTATTAGTAACTGTCTTCACTGAGATTGTAAATTAAGTAAAGCAAGGGATTTCTATATTAAAAAAAAAAAAACAACAAAACCCACACCAAGGTTAATACACGTATCCGTACATACCTGTATGTACTATACGAACTTTCTTTTTTAATAAAGGTACTTTAGGGAGCTTTGGAGGTAAGGGTCTTCGCAGAAGTAGTGGATGCTGCTGGTTTTTGAGTGAGTGATAAATGCTCTTTTTCATAGCTGCTGGTTAAGTGAGAACTGAACTTCCTGAGAACGAACCGTTACTGAAAAGAAGTGGTTATCACTTAGAAAATATCCTTACGGAAACCATTCTATGTTGCTACGATACTGAGTTTAAGCAGGCTAGCTTTGTAAGGAGAAAAAAAAAATAGTAAAAAAAAATCATTCAAAATTTATTTTTGAAGTACTTTTAAAATGACATATTTTTAATACAGGCTTAAGCATGGGGCTTAAGAAAGACAGAGAGGCACTCAAAAAGTTTAACGTTTTTCTTTCTGTACTGGATATTGAAACTCTGGTTTCATGCAATGCCATACCACTGAGCCAAATCCCCCTGCTTTCCAATTTGCTTAAAATTAGAAGTTGGGGAATACATTTGTAAGCCCAACACTTGAAAGCCTGAGACAGGAGGGTCAGCCTGGGCTACACGGGGAGGGGTGGCTTCTTTTAAAAATTTAGATTAATAATTAATATAGATACAAACATATTCTATTATTAATCGAGACCTTGCTAACATTTCCCGTGTGATTATGAAATTCAATCAACCAACGCTATTTTCACTCAGTAAATGGTGACCTCCATCCCCGCAATATAGGCATGGGATTTCATTCACTACCTCCCAAGTATTATCAGTATATAGTTAGAAGGGATTTTGCTTAAAAAAAAAAAAAAGAGGTAAAGGCCTCTGAAATCCCACAGTATTTAACCATACACAAACGGTTTTCTTGTATGGCGATGGCTTGTCTTAACTCTCAGCTGACTTAATTTGTCCATAATTATGCAACTCCAAAATAAGACAGGCTTTAATACAATGAGATGTTCCAGGATGGCGGGGAATCCCAGAGAATAGGGAAATAAGGACACCAGATGTCCTCCCTCTCCACCCCCGACCCCCCAAAATGAGTCTTTGTTCTCAGGGCAACCTCAAAAGTGCCTGGCACAGTGCTGCTCCGCGGAATGCCCGGCAGGGTACCCTGGTGCGGTGCAGAGGAGCGGTTTACCCGCGAAAGGTAACTGCAGCCCAGCGCTCGCTCCTGATTTGTCGACTTGTAGCGCGTGCCCGCCCGCCACAGCAAGTTTCCTTTTCTAGTTAGCCGGGAGATCCCCCACCCCCTAGTCCCCAAGTGTCCAACTCCTATGGACCCTGCCTTCAAGCACACAGACCAGATTTCCCACGTCCATCTCCTTTATCCCTGAGTTCTGGCTGCCAGTGACTGTCAGGCGAGGTCTCCAGTTAGATCTAATTCCATGTTTGTGCTGGACGCAGCTCCATTAGCAGCATCCACAAGCCCTGCTACAGCCGAATGTTAAGCTCATGGTGAGGACCACCAACCAGTCCCCGCCTCCCAGTAACCCCCCACCCCGCACCCCCGCTAGCCCGGTGAGAAGCGCAGGCGCACGAGGGTTGGGCGCGCCGGGAACCAAGGGCGGGGCTCAATGCCCCGCCCACCTTCCCCGCCCACTCGATCCACCCACTGATTTCGCCACCCTAGGCCAGTGGCCCCTAATTCTGCTGCGGGCAAGCACAGGATGCCTGGAGGGTGAAGTGGTGGAGCCGGGAGGAGTGGCTCCACGTGCAGCTGTACGGAAGGCTGTGGTGACAATCGTTATTACTATTCTTACTCTTAAAACAGTGGCCACTATTATTTACTTACTTTTCTCCATGACTTGACACGGGTGTCTGGAGACTGGGTTGGCATTTTCTAATACGGCTACACTTTTGGGCAGCTGGCCACCGTTACTCGTTTTGCAGTAAAACCCTTGTCTCCAAATCGCACATTCTGTTTTCCTTCTTGTCTCTTGGGTGCAACCTGTATTGTCTTTCTGTTTTTAAAGTTCTTGGTGGAAGTGGAACTGTGTGGGAACGAGAGCTGTAAGGCAGTGGTTCCACGGCTCTTTAAAAGGACACCCGGGTCCCACAGTCACGGTGGTTGGCTGTGATTACCGGTGTTGGTGCTGGCTCTATGTTCAGTGGTAGATATACCGCGCATGTTTGCCTCTATGCGCTTGCTTCTCTGGAGATTTGAGAACGAAAACTGGAAAGAACCTATTACAGAGACGGGGAAATCCAACTGAGAATTCAAGTAAGGGGCACTTCCTTCCAGTCATCCCTCTTGTCTGTTTCTCTTCTTAAGTAAGGGTATGGGAATTTCAATAGCACCTTGGGAAATCAAGAGACTTGCAGATTCGTTTACTAACCAAGTCCTCCTTTTTCTCCTAAGAGCAAGCATATATTTTGAAACAATGGGAAAATAATAATTAAAGAAGTGTCTGGGTAATGCTGTACAATTGTGGTCCTGCGGTGGGTTGGTTGGTGGTTTTGTTATGTGGATTACTTTGCTGTTTATTAGACACCCTTTCCAAACCAGGAATTTTATTCCACCTTCCTCTGTGTTTGTTTTACATTGCTTAGTTTCCCTGAAGGACAGGAAGCAGACAGAAAGGCAAATCTAGTGGCCACGTTTGTCTCAAGTAATGTATATTGTTCATTATTTTGTAAACAGCAGAAATGTTTCTATTCTTAAGGATAAAGGTGCGTGGGCCAGTCTCTGAAGCTAGTTCTGTATTCTTAAAAGCTGAGACCTACTGATATTCAGTTTCAATGACAGATGTGTTTCAAATGTATGCTTAGCTTTGCATAGTCAAAAATCAAGGCAAGTGCATTTGTTAACTTAAAAAGAAAATGCTTTGTCATTCCTTGCAGGTTTCTTTTGGCAACTCCCATGCCAGACCAGGGGAAGTTTAATATGTAACCGCTGCAGTTGGCAATATTTTGTTTTCTATAACTACTGCTGTAACTATAGCTCCAACCATTTAGGGAAATGAAATAGTAATGAAAATTAAATCCCTGGTTTGATAAGTCTTCTACGCCCATGTCAGCTATTCTACCGTACCTTACACCTTTTCCATGGGAATGACAGAGCATGGGATAAAATTGTGAAAGCCTACATTTCACTCAGTTCTGATTACTTTAGCGCTTCTTGTATTTAATTTGTTATTTTTGAAAGTACAGCTATCTCACCTTCTCCTTCCTTCCTTCCTTCCTTCCTTCCTTCCTTCCTTCCTTCCTTCCTTCCTTCCTTCCTTCCTTTTCTTTCTTCCTCTTCCTTCTCTTCCTTCATATTGTTTATCTCTTGGAAGGGAGGGTGTTCCCTCTCTGGCTTTAAGGTTCTATTTCGCCTGGTGTACAGTTAGGTGCCAGTTTATGTGTCCCCTCAGATCTGCCATTTGGCAGAAGCACTGAGTGCCAGAATGAACTGCATTGCTTTCATTCTGTTAGCGGCTTATGTGAAAGTGGCTAGGTTCACAGTGAGCACCAAGGTTATAGGTATTCTGCATCATTGTTGTTGTTGCTAAAATAAGATAAAGGCCTCATGCAAAAACAGAGATGTGAGCACCCGACAGATGCTATTGATTGTCCTAAGGATGGAGCAGGCTCAGAGGACCTCAGATTTGCCTTTGGTGAAAGGATGCCACTGTCAGATGATGTAACATGTGTGCTGGCATCTTCATTGTTTTGCATAGACCTTTGTTTTGTTTGATTGGTTTTCCTTACAAACAGGACAGAAGTTTGCTAAACGCTTTGGCTAGTCTAGAGCTAAGCTACCATCTTACTGTGTGAAAATAACTGGAGATATTTGTATTCTTTTGCTTGTGTTACTTTTAGAGGATCCTATAAAGAATGAATAGTTATCTTTGAGTGCATATTGATTCTCTATTGAGTCCTCAGGGCACTGAGATGCTTTTGAGAAAAAGCATTTTCCGCCCCCTTGGCCTGAGTTTACAACTGTTGATATTAGCTGTGCATACTGAGGGTGTCTTTCCTCTCTTCCAGTCACCACTGTGAGGCTTTAAAGACATATATTTATGTCTAATGTTCTCACACTTTAGCGGAGAACAGGTTTGTGTTTTCTAGGATGTGAATAAAACCTTTTGGTAGAAGCGGTAGCTAGCGGTTGCTCTTCTTATCCCTGTGTCTCAGCGCAGAGAGCAGAGTTGCTTCTGCTCCACACTATTTGGGGGCCTTGGCTTCCTTTTCTCCCTCTAGGTGGATGCCACCTCCTTTCCTGCGTTTGAGTTAGAGATCCTGGGATTCAAACCAAAAGGAAAACATTGCCAACCAGGAAATGTCATGGGCTCTACATGGCGGAGTTTAAAAAAACTGTTCAACTGTATGAAAGAACAATGCCTACGTGCCCTTCACGTTATGTCTGTGAATTCAGCCATTTGTTCTGGAACGATACATCAGAATGCCTGTTCTGCATACGTCACTTTGCTAGGTATTAAACCTCAACTTTAGTAATTAAATATTACTTTGAGGCTTTATCATTTTGACGACATAAATTAAAGTTTAGATTATTCCCAGAATTTTGTTTATCTACTTACACAAACCACTATTCCTTTCTTTCTCCAGTTTTATATTATGTTGTTTGGGCAAAGTAGCGTGGCTTACACGGTCTTTCCCAAAACTCAGGGAGAATTTGCCTTTCTTAGCTTCAGTGATCATTTTTCATTGTGGGCTATATATTGTGCCACTAGATGATATCAGAAATATTTACACCAAAAATTTAAATAATACTTCTTTTCTTGACGTTATTGTTAGGACCTAGGTAAGGACAAGTTAAGACATGAAGGTTAAACAACACAAGTGCCAGCCTGGTAAACAAATTAAGACATGAAGGCTAGACAAATCCCCTGCCACAGTTGAATACCCTAACCAATGGGAGGAATAATGTTTTGGATAATGTACAACGAAGACATGTTCCTAATGGAAATCCCCTATCCCTAAATCCTGATTGGTGGAATAACTTGGCACAGATGTTTGTGGGTTTAGGGCTTAAAAACCCTGTAGGATCTTAAGTAAGGGTCAAGGTTCAGTTCCCAAATCTGGACTAAGGCCCTGATGGATCAGTCCTGGAGTATATGCTCAATCAACTCTCCCTATCTGATTGAGATCAGTGTTTGTGTGGTTTGTGAGGTTGAGTGCCAACGTTAGAAAGTTTCCTTATAGGCCTTAACATTTTACATAGGCCTAAACATTACATCTAGGCCTTAATATTTTACCCAGGTCTTGACAGTTATGTTGACAAAGGTCACTGTCCTGTATGCTCTTAACTATGACATGTCTGATTTATGATTTATGCTTTGTTCTTAAGTGTGAACCAGATTTGTTACTTACTACCTGGAAGGCCCTGTTGTGCAGGGTCCTTGAGGATTCTAGTATGAACATCATATTTAATCAAAAAACTTTGTCGAATAACTCTGCTCTCTTGGATTCTAATCCTCCTGATGCCACTTGTTGGCTTGGTTCTCAGGCTCATTGCCCAGCATCTTTAAGCCCCTGAAGTTTCCTTACCTGCAAAGCTAGGAAACTTTTGATAATGGAAGCATCTGTATGATTGCAAGGTGTATGAACGTCATCACTTCTGCTGAGCCTGTACTCTCTGGCATTTGGAAGTGCTTTGTAATAATTTTATTGGAGTGTCAATAGCAGCTCGTCCTCTTCAACAGCCCCAAAAGATAGTGTGCTTCTCAAATCTCCCATCCTTCTTTATTCTTACTGTCTGCACTGAACATATGTTTCCCTTGTAAGTGTATTAAAGACTACAGATTATGTAAGGGGGTGATAGCGGAGGGTTAGGTTTAGTTGAGCAGAGGTTGCCTGGACATGCAATGGCAGTGGTATTCTGTGTGGAGGACCTTTGGGTCTTTTGTCTCAGCTGGACAACTACAGCAGTATCCTCTCTCTTGTGGCCACACACTTGACAGTGATGCCACCGTTCTGCTGCCTTTCCACTTCTGTAATGCACTCAGATCAGAACTTTTTAATCAGGACTGGCATTAATGAATGTTCTAGGACACTGCTTCTCGGCCCACCTCATGTGGCAGCCTTCCTTGTTGATACAAGAAGGCTCCTTCCATTACTCTGGCAGCAATACCAGCTGTGGTAATTCTCAGCAACAGAAGAGGTATCCCGGAGCCTAAGGAAAAGAGCTGGGGGGAGGGGGGCGGGGGGCGGGGGGCGGGGGGCGGGGAGGGTTGTATGTCTCTTGCCTGTGAGTCCAAGCAAAGTGGCTTTACTTTCCTAACGTTCACACGCTAGGCTCTGCACAGTCTTGGTTTCAAGAGTGGATTCTATAGCAGCAGGAATTTGCTTACATCCCACCAAACGGCATCACTTGTGCCTTGAGACTTAGTCTGTGCCCCAACTTTACACTGGCGTCGTGGAAACCTTGGCTAGTCATTGCTGAAGGGGTACCTCCCTCACCTTCCAGAACTCTACACACACCAACTCTTTCAACCCTCCCCAAGAATCAGACCATAATGGAATAGCTGTAAGGTGCCACTGCTCTCAGCAGGTGAGCAAAGACGGAATGATCTCTTTTTATTCAGCTCCAAGTCCATACCTGGATTCAACGCATTAAAGAGATCACTTCCCGAGGATTTGTAATGGAGTGTATCACTTTACAAAGCTGTTGCTGGGAAGAAGAAAACCCTCTCTACTTTCTCAGCCGGGGTGTTTGTAGTGTATACTTGTGGGGCACTTGATGTCTTCAGTGAAGGTTACAAGTGTATAAAGAATAAAATAGCACACACAGGGACACTGATAATCCTGGAATTTGGAAAAGGCCGAGAGCTATATCCTGAAGCAACAGAAAGTAGAACGAGGGGGTTAACGTCCAGCTTGGCTTAGGAGAAATTATTTAGTTAGGGACAAGAAGGACCGGTTTTGCTAATCTTCTACTGTGAGCTATTGTGATCTTAAAGTCATTCCTAAGGACTTGGCTCAGGGCACGTCTCAGAACATGTGTTTCCCTTATTTATGTCTATTTCCAGAGGGAAAAGCATTCTCTGGAAGAGGTGTCTTATGTAATGCATAGAGACTTTAGCCTGATGGGGCTTTGAAAGCTTCAAGAGCTTCCTATGGCAGAGGCTGGGGTTTGTAAACAAGCTGTTCATAGGCTGTGGCTAAAGGAATAAGGAAACGTGAAGGGAAAGGGCTCCAGGGGAAGTAGACAGGAGGCCGGAATAATAGACTTCTCTCAAGTGACCTCCACTCCGCAGAAACAAATGTGCAAAGGTCAACAGACGCGCCGATTCCAGGTATCTCCTATGTTTCTAAAGTAGGAGGGAAGGGGTTTTGCTGAGGACCGGAGGAAGCGAGGAAAACTGGTTCTCTCTGGGGAGGTCACATTGACTTCGCCAGGTACAGGCTCCAGATTTCGCCTTCTGAAACGGGGCGAAGGAAGTGGATTTGTGGTTCACTTTGAACAGAGGGTGCGTTTCTCACAAGTACACACCTGACGTTTCCATGAGAAATCTTACCGAGTCACCTATAGCACAGCTCCCTTCAGTCTCCGCCGAAAGGTGTGGGCGAGGAAGTTGGAACTGTCGCGCACTGTCCCCCCAGAGGCGAACAGCTGCAGTTGCTTCACCTCACTGACCCTGTTTCCTTGCCTGTAAGAGCTTTTCTCTATTCGTGGTCTATGATTCTATCAGAAATTTCTACCCAAACAATTCTTAGTCACTTACTCGTAGTGTAGTTGAATAATGGTTGAGTTTGTTGGATTTTTCATATATCCTGGTGTTGGAATACAAATGCCGTTATCTCTATTAGACATTCAAGGACTATACTGGGTGATTTTTGATTTAAATAATATTTATCAAGCTTTGGTGGGTGGAATCATTCATGTGATTTAGTGGCAAAGCCAGGTTTTTATTTTGTAGATTTTGATCAGCTTCCCCTCACCCCGTCTTCTCCAATTTCCTTAATTTTAATTGCCAATTAATTTTGTTTGTTGGGAAAACTGCCTTGAAAGTGTAAAAAGTAAGTCATCTTCCTCCCCCTTCTCCTTCTTTTCTTTTTCTCCTTCTCCTCTTCATCCTCCTCTTCCTTTTCTTCTACTTCTCGATTGCCAGTGTTTGGTATGAAACATTGCAGGAGAGATGTATATATATATATATATATATATATATATATATATATATGCGCACACATACATGTATGTGTTTATATATTAACATATCACTTGTATGATGTAACAAGATCATCATTTTTGTCAATTCAAGTTTTTCTCTTGAACTTGTTCTCAGACATCCTGTGGAGCAGAGAGTAGGAATGACCTTATGTTTTCAATACAAGCTGTGGTTTTGTAGGCTTAGCGTCTTGATTCTCAGTCTGGCCAGATATTATTTATGAGATGATGAACTGGGGAATATGAGAGTTACACATGATTATTGGAGCAAAATCATGTTATGCAGATTCAAAATAAGCAACATCTTACATAATCCTTTCACACTGAAATAGCTGTTGATAATTTCAAGTAATATATGCATACATACACATAAACACACATATGTATTTATACTGAATGGCATTACAAAAAGCTATCATAAAAAGGCATTTTATATTCAAGTATATGTACATATATATATTTTCATTTTTAATATACTGCCAAAATTCTATAACCTGTAATTCTTCTAAAATATAGGATTTTCCAAGTAATATAAATATTTTAAAGCTTTTAAAAAATAAAGTATTCCATAGTTGTGTTCCCCCCAAATCTCAGTTGAAGCTCCTACTAGCTGTGAGTGGTAGGGAGTTTTCAACCTTCCCAGTGCTCCGACCCTTTAATAATCACCTCATGCCGGGATGACGCCCAACCATAACATTATTTTTGTCACTTCATAACTGTAATTTTGCTTCTGTTACGGATTGCAATATAAATATCAGTATTTTCCACTGGTCTTAGGGGCCTCCTGTGAAAGGGTCATTCGACCCCCAAAGGTTTATGACCCACAGGTTGAGAACTGCTGCTCTAACTGAAGCTAGGAATTAACCAAAATTGTAGTTTTCATTCCTCTGATATGATAGAGAACATCAGAGACCTGAAAACATATGCCCATCTTCTACTCCGAGAGACCGGTCTCAGGGTGCGATGCACCTCTACCCAGCAACAGTAGGCTCTCTTTTATAAGTACACATCAGTTAGTGCTTCTCAGTGCTGAATTCACTTATTAGAGCCTTTGGAAGACCAAGGTGGAATGGAACCAGAGGATGCATTTTCTCTCCCACACCACGAGAACACTGCTGTGTGAGAGACATTATATACTTCGCACCAGCACCAGCACACTCAGGTTGGCAAGCAGCCTTTCCTGAGTGCACACTGACAGTGTTTATGTTGATAAGAAGCTTACTGGAGCCTTGAATAGAGAGAATTTGAGAAGCCTGAGAACCTACTGTCTTCTTCCACTCCGAGAGACCTTAGTGCGCGACCTGCCTCACGCCTGGCATCAACACCTTGTGTCTCATATGCACACTTCTTCTCTCAGTGCTTACTAAACCTGTGTTTACTGCATGACAAGGAGCTTAGGAGAGACTGGCAGCAGCACTGTATTTTAGTTAACATGGTAATTGGTAACAGGCTTAACCATCTCTTCCTGTGCGCATTACTGAATATACTTTCCTTTTCTGTAAATAGCTTATCCTGGTGCCTTGCCTGTTTTTACACTGTAGTGTGTATTATATGCTCTCATCCAGTGATTGCCAGAGATGTTATATATTATAAATAAGTAAAATACCCAATTTTCTTACTTAACAAAACTTGCATGTGATTTAAGAGGAGATCCATGGGTCCTGAAGTTTGAATAGCTGACACCACTGTTGACTAATTACATGACTTTGTTAAGTTATTCTGCCCTGTAAGGCTTACCTTTTGCATTTATAAAGCTCTGTATGACCTGTGAAAAGTAAGTCAGACAGAACCCAGAATGCATTGCTACAGAGGCCGGAGCATTGAAAGTGCTCATTAGGGGTGAAGAGATGACTTGGGAGATGAAGGGCTGGCTGTACCAGAAGGGAGGAGCATGTAGCTTGTGGGAGTGCTAGGGTGTGCATCCATGACTCCATTGCTTAGAGGGCAGAGACAAGCAGATCCTGGGGCCTTGCTGGCCAACTAACCTAAGGCCCAGGTTCAGTGAGACATCCTATCTCAAAAACTAAGAGCAAGACTGACAGAGTGATAAAGCTGAAGTCAATCCCTTCCCTCTCTATACTCAAGCATGGGCAGCAGCATGTACAACTACCCACATATGCATCACATACACACACACACACACACACACACACACACACACACACACACACACACACACACCATGAGTGCACATGTGCATGCAAACTGAAAAAGAAAAGAATCTAGCAAAAGAAAAGAATGAAAATATTCAGTAAAGGCCAATTTCCCTTTCTCAGCAATTCAAAAGGAAGTGCCACATTTATCAAGACTAATATTACATACAGCTGGCCTTGTTGCTAAATCATATGAAAATGAGACATGAACTGGAGGTAAGGTCATGGCAGTCCACAGGGATGTCTGGCTTAGATGTGGACTCTCAGGAGATGGTACTAGGGTTGTCTTATTTCCATAGAGAGTAGGGGTTAGCTCTGTGGACTGCCTCGGGCAGAGAATTGAAAGAGAAACACCTGCCTAAAGCCAAGGCTCTCACAATTGAAGCCCTTATTCTAAAACAGGTATAAGAGGATTCTTAGTGTTGCTCAGATGGCTGCAAAGGCAGCTGCCCTTAACGCTGGGCAAACTGTATAACACTGGACTAGACTCTAAGGGATGGGTTGTCCAAATGAGACTATCAACATGGCTTCTAAATATACCAAGCAAAACCTGACAAAACTACAAGGAAATATTGTTAAGTCTACTTCTAGAAGAGGTCATTTTTGTTGTTGCTGTTAAACATGTCTCAGAAAACAAAGATGAATGGAACAAGGAATTACTGGGGTGATGGAATTTTTAATAGCAGCTAATGGACTCACTTTAAGAGGCGTGCGTTTATACTGATGTCCACTAAATAATGGCTGTGCACCCTCTTCAACAAACATGAAATATTTACCAAGTTGGCTGAGTACCTGGCCACAAAGTTAATCTCTATGAATCTCAAAGGATACTCACCAAGAACCTAGATTTGCTGGGCGAGAGAGAGATTCTGGGTGGAGAAGCTGGAAAGGAAAATGTGAAAGGAGCTTGAACATTACTGTACTGGCAAACAGGGAGGTTTGGTGACCTGTGTTGATACAAAATCCCAGCTCCTATTTAAAAGGGACAAGAGAGAGTTTACTCTGTAATCAAGATGAGTGATCTCAGTCTGTAGGAACACTAAGTTTCCCCACAGTCTGTATTCCAATGCGGAAATGGTGGCATGAAGCTTTATAGTAACAGAACAAGAAAGCCATAAATCAAAACATTTTTCAAATACATTTGGTGGAAACATCAGAGGTAGGTTGCAGCCAAGAGAGAAATCCGTTATCTGCCCCAGATGCTATCTGATAGAATTCTTGGCCCTTTGATGTTTGGAAACCAGAATTTGGTAAGTTAATACATTCCAAAAGGGTCTTTATCTGCTACCCAAAGGGTATTAGGTCCAGTTTTATCTGTCAGTCACAGGATGTTGGGTCCACCAGAGAAGTAGGCAAGGAATGGCTTTGTGGGGGTCTGAAGACAGCCGGAGAGAAACTACAGTTACCGTCTAGACCTGCAGCATACCAACCTCTCCGAGTCACCGCACTCCTAATCGGTCCCTCCGAGTCACCGCAGTCCTAATCGGTCCCTCCTTCCTTCCAGGTTTCTCCTTCATCTCCCCCTGTTAGACAAGTGTCATATTTTACACATGTGGGGACAGGCACAAGCGTTATTAGACATAGCTAGAAAGTCTCATTCCTAGGATCATGAGGCTGAGCTGTAGGCGGGGCAGAAGCCTTCAGGAGAGTGGGATAGTGGGTAAAGCCAGTAAGAAAGAAACTTCTAGATTGTATCCAATATCTTAGTCATCATTATCCAGATTTGATTTTTTTCTTTCTGTTTGTCTTCTGTATCTGGCATAACATTCACATGTGGCGTATAGTGTCCTGCCTAGTTTTATGTCAACTAGACACAAACTAGAGTCATTTTTGAGGAAGGAACTTCAGTTGAGAAAATACCCCCACCATACTGACCTATAGGACACCCCTCTTTATTAAAAATAGATTCTTTTCTCATACAGCATATCATGATTACAGTTTCCCCTCCCTCTACTCCTCCCACTTGCTCCCCACCTCCCTTCCTTCTGGATTCACTAGGTTTCTGTCATTAATTATAAAAGAACAAACTCTTAAGAGGAAACAGCAAAACATAACAAAATAAAAAAGCTAAAATAAAATACCTCGTATCAAAGTTGATCAAGGCAGATCAACAAAAGAAAAAGAGTCCAAGAGCAGGCACAGGAAAAGACCCACTCCTTCACACACTCAGGAGTCCCATAACAATACTAAATGGAAAGCTACACTATATACACACAGGACCCAGGGTAGATCTGGGTTGGCCCTGAGATTCCTGCTTCAGCCTCTGTGAGTTCATATGACCTTTACACAGTTGATTTAGAGGAACTTGTCCTCTGGTGTTTTCCATCCCTCTGGCTCTTACATTCTTTTGGCCTCCTCCTCTGAGGACTTCCCTGAGCTCTGAAAGGATGGGATTTGATGGAGACATCCCATTTAGACCTGTGTGTTCCAAGATCTTTCTGTGCAATGTCTGGCTGTGGGTTTCTGTATTTGTCTACAAGGAACTGATCTATGAGTATATCGGAATTTACCTGGTCTCTGGTTCTTGGTCACTCAAGAAATGTTCGCTTCCATCTAGTGGAATGGGCCCTAAGTCAAATCAGACATTGCTTGGCCACTCCCACAGGCTTTGTGACACCATTGCCCTAGCATATTTTGTAGGCAGGACAGACTGAATATCTAAGATTTTTGGCTGGGTTGGTGTTTATGTTTCTCTCTTGGTCGTCTCAAAGTACCTTCCTACACCAAAGACACTAAAGTGTAGGAGTGAAGGTTGTATGTAGGCATCAGCTCCACTTCTCCACGTTCAATGAGTTGTGTATGTGTTGTCTTCAACAGTGAAGCCTTGCTGTCAGTTTGTGGAGAACAACCTATTGTCTTGGCAACAGCCTAGGTTGTTTAGAGACTTCCACAGGACCCCTTTGGCCAGCAACTCAACTGGATGTAGCCCAGTCCCAGTACCGGAAGCTTCACTTGATGACAAGAGATGGCCAACTGGGACTCCATCTCATTATTTGGAGACTACATTAGGATATCTTTCATATATTTTAGGAAGTTTCCATTGCACTAGATTTCCATATTACTCACGAAGGGACAATTCCAGCTGTTTTCTTCCTGGATTACCTCCCTCAACCCTGTCTCCCCTCCCCTAGCCATTCCCATTCCCATCCCCTCACCCCCAATCCACCCATAAAATCTATTCCCTCTCCTGAGGAGATCAGTGTGACACTCCTGCTCCCAGATTCTTCCTCTATGCCTAACCTCTCTGGGTCTTTAGATTGCAGCTTCCTTATCATTTATTTAATGGCTAATAGTCACATACAAGCAAATATATGCCATATTTATCTTTCTGGATCTGTATTACCTCACTAAGGATGATTTTCTTTACTTCTACAGATTTGCCTGCAAACTTCATGATGTTATTTTATTTCTGCAGTAATGTACTTTATTGTGTAAACATACTACTTTTTCTTTATCCATTCTTCAGTTGAGGGACATCTAGGTTGTTTTCGGTTTCTGGCTATTATGGATAGAGCAGCAATGCACATGTTTGAGCAAGTGTTCTTGTGGTAGGAGAAAGTATCCTTTGGGTATACGCTCAAAAGTGGTATAGCTGTATCTTGGGATAGACCACTTCCCATATTTCTGAGGAACCATCGTTCTGATGTTCATAGTGGCTGTGCATGTTTGCACTCCCGCCAGCCATGGATGAGTGTTCCATAAGCTGTCACTTGTATTACCGATATTAGCCATTCTGAAAGATGTAAGATGGAATCTCAAAGTGGTTTTGATTTGCAGTTCCCTGATGGCTAAGGATGTTGAACAGTTCTTTAAGTGTTTAACATTTTCTTGATTGATGGTTTATTTGGGAGGGCTCAGATCACTGTGGCTGTGCCAACCCTGGGCTAGTGGTTTTGGATGGTATAAGAAATCTGGTTGAGGAAGCCATGAGGAACACGCCACTAAGTGTCACTCCTCCATGGCCTGTGTATTAGTTCTTACCTGCAGGTGGCTACCCAGGGTGAATCGCAGCCTTCACTGATCTCAGTGATGGACTGCCATCTGAGAGTTTAAGCTGGAATAAATTCTTTGCTTCCCAAGTTGATTTTAGTATCAGTGTTTTATCACAGCAATAAAAACCCTAAGAAGGTGCTGGAGAGATGGGCTCAACAGTTAAAGAGCACTGACAACTCTTCCTGAGTTCAAATCCCAGCAACCACATGCTGGCTCACAACCATCTGTAATGAGATCTGATGCCCTCTTCTGGTGTGTCTGAAGACAGCTACAGTGTACTTAGATATAATAAATAAATAAATCTTTAAAAAAAAAACCCTAAGAAGTATAGTATTATTTATTTCCTTTTTATTAGCAGAATGCAACTATTATTTAATTCATTTTTAAATCATAACTGTATAGTAAAATACCTTAAATGTTAAAAACATCAGGACTTAAGATGTAAACATCATGAATGCTCTTGTTATTAGAGATTGATGTCTTTACTATACTTTGGATAAGAAGATTAAACCCTAATTTTTGATCATGTCTAGCTATAGTAAATGGAGTTAACATTACTTTGTTAAACATAGGCATGCTATAGGGCACTTGACACTGTTTTTAGCATTAATAAAACATATATATATATATATATATATATATATATATATATATATATACATATAATGTTAGTTTTGGCTGTGAGAGTTTGGATTTAAAATATAGATAATTCAAAAATGGAGTTTCATTCAGAAGATTTCAAATAAGTATTTTGCCAATTTAAAAGCTAGATTTATTAATCCAAATTAAATAACTTTGGAAGAGCAGTCAGTGCTCTTAACCTCTGAACCATCTCTCCAGCCCCCTTGTTTGTATTTAAAAAGAAAAAACAACATTCATTTCTCATTAGGTTACTCTTTAGTAAGCAGGATAAAGTTTGGCATTTTTTACTTCATTTCTTTTGAGCCTTCAGTTTACCTTTGTGGTAACAATGTTAATCATTTAGCAAGTGTGCTGCCTAAACTCTTTTCTTTAAAACTAAAAAGATAGAAAAAATACTTGTCCCAAACATATAATTATAGTGTAACACATTATGATTATTTATAAACTCTGAAATGCTTTTTTTTGTTAAGCTTTAAAGCAGGCTTTTAAAATGATACTGAAAAGAATGTTGTCTATTAAACAAGTCTGGCTATGATACAGACCTTGAGGAATGAAGTAGTAGTTAAAAATATTCTCAAAATCCTTTAAAAGCTTGTATTTATACACATGCACACCCAAATACAAAACATATCTAAAAGCAAAGAATAAATCACCCTCTTAATCCTTGAAATACAGAATTTGACATTGAACAATTATCCAAGAAGAAGAACTGTGCCTGGCTCAGGAGAAATCATCTCTTAGAACTGATGTCTGGTGACTGTATATGGGATAGATTCCCCAGGTGGGCCAGTCTGTGGATGGCCTTTCCTTCAGTCTCTGCTTCACACTTTGTAACTCCTTTCATGGGTGTTTTGTTCCCCCTTCTAAGAAGGATCGAAGTATTCACACTTTGGTCTTCCTTCTTCTTGAGTTTCATGTGTTTTGCGAATTGTATCTTGGGTAGTCGGAGCTTCTGGGCTAATAATATCCACTTATCAGTGAGTGCATATCATGTGATTGGGTTACCTCACTCAGGATGATATCCTCCAGATCTGTCCATTTGTCTAAGAATTTCATAAATTCATTGTTTTTTGTTTGGTTGGTTTTTTGTTTTTTGTTTGTGTGTTTGTTTTTCGAGACAGGGTTTCTCTGTGTAGCCCTGGCTGTCCTGGAACTCTGTAAACCAGGCTGGCCTTGAACTCAGAAATCCACTTGCCTCTGCCTCCGGAGTGCTGGGATTAAAGGCGTGCGCCACCACGCCCGGCTTAAATTTATTGTTTTTAATCATTGCATTGTGCACCACATTTTCTGTATCCATCTCTCTGTTGAGGGACTTCTGGGTTCTTTCCAGGTTCTGGTTATTATAAATAAGCTGCTGTGGACATAGTGGAGCATGTATTCTTATTACAGGTTGGAGCATCTTCTAGGTATATGCCCAGGAGTGGTATAGCTGGGTCCTCTGGTAGTACTATGTCCAAATTTCCGAGGAACCGCCAAACCGATTTCTAGAGTGGTTGAACCAGCTTGTAATTCCCCCAGCAATGGAAGCATGTTCCTCTTTCTTCACATCCTCGATCCCATATATAACCACCAAACCCAGACACTCTTGTGGATGCCAACAAGAGCTTGCTGACAGGAGCCCGATATAGTTGTCTCCCGAGAGGCTCTGCCAGTGCCTAACAAATACAGAAGTGGATGTTCACAGACATCCACTGGACTGAGCGCAGGGTCCCCAATGAAGGAGCTAGAGAAAGGAGCTGAAGGAGCTGAAGGGGTTTGCAGCCCCATAGGAGGAACAACAATATGAACTAACCAGTACCCCCAGAGTTCCCTGAAACTAAACCACCAACCAAAGAAAACACATGGTGGGACTCATGACTCTAGCTGCATATGTAGCAGAGGATAGCCTAGTTGGTCATCAATGGGAGGAGAGGCCCTTGGTCCTAAGGTTCTGTGCCCCAGTATAGGGGAATGTCAGGGCCAGGAAGCAGGAGTGGGTGGGTTGGTGAGCAGGGGGAGGGGGAAGGAGATGGGGGTTTTTTGGAGGGGAAACTAGGAAAGGGGATAACATTTGAAATGTAAATAAAGAAAATGTCTAGAAAGAAAGAAATAAAGAAATAAAGAAATAAAGAAAGAAAGAAAGAAAGAAAGAAAGAAAGAAAGAAAGAAAGAAAGAAAGAAAGGAAAACAAAAACCAAGAACTGATGTCTGTCCTCAAGCAGTAGGGGACATGCTGTAGAACCCAGATAAAAAAATCAAGGAGATGACAGCTTGGCCAGAACAGTATAATTATTGACATCTTGCCATTTATAAACAAGATTTTTCTTTAAATTCAGACTGCCCTAAAGGAAGCTTTAAGACCGTTACCCATTCTCCTTGGTTCATTTAAGTGGTCACGTAGATTAGATACACCATTGTCTTCTGCCATTATTATGTCCCGCTGATTTGTAGATTGGGAATGTGGTCAGTGCTAGCCTGTTAGAACTTCTTCCCTTACATTTCTAGTTTTTCTGTGAGTCAAAAGGAAGCTGAGCTAGCTTGATAATTTTAGATTCCACGAGCGTTTCCGAGGCAAGCTGCCAAGGAGTGAATGATGTAAAAAGGAAGCACACCTAGACATTGCATCCGTATGGAGAGTACAGAATGTAGATTTAAAAAAAAACAAAAAAAAACAAAACAAGATGCTGAATATTATTGTTTATTGGGACTTATCTCCTGTAGTCCTCTCTGTAAAAAGAAAGTGACACAAGGATCTTTAGTGAACACATGCATGCATTATACATTTTGAAATAAAATTTATAATTAATATATAGTTATTTAGAATGTGTTTGGGGAGGAAATCCTTATTGAAATCTACATATAAAACACTAACTTTAACAGTTGAATGAAATCTTTTATGACCTAATGAATGTTTTTACGTAAATGAGTAGTGTTTCAAGGTTTTATGAAACAGTAGACACAAAGATAACATTTTAGTAGGTTTTAAGATGTACCAACCTTGTGAGACAGCATGTATTCATCAATTATCAAGTTATTCACATTTGTGACTCTGCATGTGTGTATTTTAATTGGACATTCCAAAAAAATTCACCCCCTCTTTAAAGATGAGTTTTACATCCCACTTAAAGCAGGCTGCCCATTCGTTGCCTTTTGCTTTATTGACAAAGACTCTTAGTTTGGAGCCCTAGGTACCAGTTTTGGAACATCAAACATTCCCCATTGATGGAAAGATAAAGAAAGCAATGTTATTTTTAGTTTGATTTCCCCATTTTTTCCAATACTTGCAAGTTGAAAGTCTATAATTATCGTGAAACCACCTGTCACACTGCATGAGAGTTTAGAAGATGACCTAATCGGCCATCAGTGGGAATAGAGGCTCCTTGGTCTTCCAAACTCCATATGACCTAGCACAAGGCAAGGCCTGGGCCAAGTAGTGGGAGTGGGTGGGTAGGGGAACAGAGGTGGGGGGAGGGGTATGGGAATCTTTCGGGATAGCATTTGAAATGTAAATAAAGAAAATAATAATAATAATAAAAAAAAAAAAAAAACTTCCTTTTTGGAAAAGTTGCTTCTCATTTTATTTTTATTTTTCCTGAAAAAACCCAAAGCCTATTTGTGCCTTCTAGGGATATGGGTTGTGGATCAGGTTTTTTTTTTTTTAGAGATGGACTTCATCACCCAGATCCTGGCCTCCGCCCCTGGGCTTCAGCAGGATTCTGCATGTTTACAGAGTGTGAGGGTACTCAAGATATTGGATGATCAAACCCTGCGATGAACCAATAGAGCTCTTTCTGACTCAGGAATGGATTGTGTTTGTTGAGAGGTTGCACACAGTGGGGAGTCTCCTGGCAACTCCCCAACAATGTTGGGTTGTGGGGAATAACTGCCGCTTGTCATCAGTGGCTTTCTGTTGCAAGAGAAACCATAGACAAAGGGAGACACTGGGATCTGAGGCGTGTCGGGAGACAGAGGCCACAACACCCCAGAAGCAAAGGAAACCACGGCGAGCCAAACAGAAGCCAGAATGCCATGGCGAGCCAAACAGAAGCCACAATGCCTTCTCACTGTGCGCCAGAGCTGAAAATAAGACCAAGAGTCAGGATCCAAAATGCCGCTGGGGATCTGAACGCAAACAAGGCCAACAACAAACAAAACCCCCAAAACCCAACAGACATCCAGACCAAAAATGCTTCTGAAGCAACCAAGAAACGCTCTGGAAGGAAACAGACATGGGATCCAAATGGGATCCTAACTAACTAGCAAGGGTCCATCGACCAAACTGAGGGAAGCCGACAGAGCGGCCCTGGAAGAGCTCACCACAGTCCACGGGAGGACGTAGCACCAGGCGGCTGGGCCTCAGCGCTAGGGCAGCACCTCGCTTCCATGCGGGGGACTCCGCCTGTGAAAATGAACTATGCCTGGAGCCCCGCACTGGGTACTATAGCTGTAAACCACAACTCCCACCTCAAAGAGGATGGAGAAAGTTTATCCTGAAGCCAAATAAGGGTAATCATGACCCAGGAACACAGGTCTTCAAATCAACGTGCAAGCCACTTCGTGAAGTCTTTATAATAACGGAACAAAGTCATAAACCAAAGCATTTTTCAAGTACATTGGTGGAAACATCAGAAGTGCCTTTTAGTCAACTGGAGAAATCTCGGCTATCAGCCTCAATGTTGTCTTATATCATCATTAGCCCTTTGGTAAAATAATGATAATAATAATAATAATAATAATAATAATAGGCTTTGTTAATGCACTACAAAAGCTTTCTTCTTCTATCTGTTAGTCACAAGATGGTAGGCCTGATTCATAGATGGACAAAGGAATGGCTATTTAGGGGACTGAAGCTAGCCCAAGAGAACTTCTAACTAGGCTGTGGACCTGCAACATTCCAACCTCTCCACGTCACTGAGTGCCTAATGGATCAGCCTTTGAAGATGGCCCTGGCTTACACAGGTACTTCAGTGGGCCTGAGATAGAAGTACAGAGGAACTGAGGGCATTAGCAGACAGTGTTAGGCCTTGAAAAGTATTCAGAGTGAAGACCATTTGATGGCTGTCCTTTTTTATAAGGGCTAGTGAGAAAAACAATGGCTCTAAAGAAATTACTGCTAAGTGCGGGCCCAAGGACATCGCTGAAATTCTGAGTTCTGAGACAGCAAAGGAAAGGCTGAACTATCTCAGAGCGAGCAACAGCCTGGGTGACTTACGGACCCTGGGCTTTTGGGTCAACATCAGGTTCAGGGACAAAATTTGACTCAATTCTACCACCATTAAAATGCCTAGTTTGATTTATGTGCATGTTTTTCAATTTCATTTCAAAGTTTATTTCGCACCTACAGTTCTTATCTAACTGCCGGATCACATCAAATTTTACGTCTGCTTGCATGGCAGAAATTGGCGAGGCCAACTCTGGCCACCTGGGCTGCTTGCTGAGTATTTACTCAGTAGAGAAATCCTAGCGTAGTTGACCCTCCCGACCTGAGGCTTATGGGAGCTTATGGAAGATGAAGCACAGAAGCGGAAGAACCGTGTTAGAATTCAGCTGTTCGGGCTGCAGCCCCTCCCACCTCAGAGATACCTGCAGGCCCCCTACTGAGACATAGTGACTAGCTAGCAAACTTCCAGGTACCAGGGGTTTCCACCCAAGAAAATGAGTTTATATCAAAGGAGTGCTGGAGGCCATACATCGTACTCCCTACACCCGGCCTCCTGCCCAGGAACCAGAGAGACTGGGTACAGAAAGGGATAAGAAGACACCCTCTTCCTTCCGCTCTTCAGATCCCCCACCCCATGCTGTCTATCTCTGGTGCTGGGGTCTGACTTCTCTCCTGTCAGGCTGTTGCCTCTCTGTCTGTCTAGGATGTTAATAATTCTTCTAAAAAAAAAAACTCCTTACCCTTGACAATCCACCTCAGCATCCTCTTGAACCTCAGGTCCGAGATCCTTCAAGCCCAACGCCGAACGTAAGGATGCTGAACCTCTGGACCCTGTGCTGTGGGTGAGCCTTTGTGCTAAGGATGCCCCTGCAGCTCCTCATTTACCTCTTGCAGCTGTGCCTTGAGGTGAGCACTGCTCTGTGTCCTCTTGGGCTGAGGATTGGGCCTCGGAAGCGTTAAGAAGCGTCCAGCTGCGTGGTAGATGATGTAATCCCAGGACTTGGGAAACTGAGGCAGGAGGGATGCTGACCTGAGAGCAGCCTCAAAGCAAACAAACAAAAAAACCGAGACAACAAAGGCGGGGGTACTTTTCCGAGCATCTCTAACCATCGTAACCCCAGCCTCTCGGTGCTGAACCCCTTTCCTGGACCAGCTTGCCTTGGCTGAACGCATTGCGGTTTGCCTATTTAGATTGAGGCTCTCTTGACTTGTTATGCCAAGTCTTCGCTCTCTTTCATTTCTTTGGATGTATCCAACTGAAGAGCACGCTAAATCCAACTGAAAAAAAAAAGTTTAATTAGGCCCATCTTAGCTGAGAAAGTTCAGAGCATTGCAACATTTCTACTTAGTTTGTGAAAACCGTACTTTTCATAGACTCTGTGGGATATCGTCATTAGATGTTTGATGCCCTTTCATGAGATATGTCACCAGCCGCTCAGGGTTGGGACCAGAGAGTGGCTTGATAAGCACTTGGATGATTGAAAATCTAGAACCTCTGTTTTGCTAAGGAACAGGTCTGACTCCAGAAGGCTGTTTCCAAAGCCATCTGTTCATTGATCCTCAGTGACTAAAGTGGGTACCCAGAAGTATGTCCACTAAAGAGGGGTGCCAGTCAGTCCCGTGACACTTTAAAATCCTGTCTACTTTTCTTCTTTGAAGTCGGACACAATCTATCCAACACCCTCTCTAGAATTTTCTGATACCCGCTCTCCAAGAGATGAATGTTTGGTGAAGCCGAGTGAAGGGTCTATAGGAATTCCTTTAACGACTTTGACACCCTCTCTGGTAACTTCAAAATGCTTTCAAATTTAAAATTTAAGAAGAAGAAGAAGAAGAAGAAGAGGAGGAGGAGGAGGAGGAGGAGGAGGAGAAGGAGAAGAAGAAGAAGAAGAAGAAGAAGAAGAAGAAGAAGAAGAAGAAGAAGAAGAAGAA
>NC_034597.1:65645204-65646835 GCF_900095145.1 Mus pahari
AAGAAGAAGAAGAAGAAGAAGAAGAAGAAGAAGAAGAAGAAGAAAAAGAGAAGAAGAAGAAGAAGAAGAAGAAGAAGAAGAAGAAGAAGAAGAAGAACAACAACAACAACAACAACAACAACAACAACAACAACAACAACAACAACCCAGCATTGAACAGCCGGTGTCTAGTCAGAGCTCTATGCTTGCTTTGTGTGGCCAGTCAGCAGCTAGAAGCTGATTCCTAGCCCTGTTTTGAGATCTGGGTTGAGTCGGCTACAGCCAGCCCTTGTGATCCGACCTCCTGACCTAATTTGCTTCTACCCCACCCTTTGTTGTTGACATTCCACATCTGCCTTCCTCGAAGACAAACAAGCACAGTTGTCTTCAGGGCATTTGTGCATGCGTGCCTGGGATTCCCATACCTGAAGTGTTGCTCCGAGGCCCCCTTCAGTCAGGCCTTCTTCCCGGATGTTTCTGTTCAGATGTTGTTTTCTCGGACTTCCCAGGTGATCCTGTTTAGAACCCAGTTCCGAATCACTCATCCACCCCTGCACCGCACTTTATCTACTCATAGCATGCATACAAACTTCCAGTTGACGCCACAGGACTTGTCACTAAGGTATTCTCAGTTACTTAATTGCTATTCTTCTCTCTGAGCTTGAGTGTGGGGTTCCTTACAGGCAGGAGCTGATCTCTCACTCACACCCCGCTGCGTCTCCTGTGCCTCTGCTAGTTTCTGAGCACAGCACGGTGAGCACATGGTAAACATCTGGTGAGCCATGAGTGAGTGTGAACCTCCGAACCAGAAACTCAGGACAAACTCGGGGAGAAAACAGACTTTGGATCGGTGGAATATGCGTTCCACACTTCAACAATTCAACATGACATCTTAATGACACAAAGTCCCAGAGTACTGGACTAGTGTTAAGCACCCAATACTGCTGTGCGGAAGGTTTGACAACGATGACCGACAATGATGCTTCTCACACAGGGCAACCCCTTTTCAGCGTCTTGCCTGACTCGCTGCTGGCCTCTCTGTCATGATAGCTGTGCTCTGTCTTCTCAAAAGTATTGTGAACAGCCATACCCTTCTTACGTGATTTACCTTTTTTATTTGTTTCTTTTTCCAATATTAAGATTTTTTTAGAAGATGGAAAATTAACGAGGTTCTTTATGAGACCTCCATGCGTCCATGAGTGTGTATGTATCACTGTACTTTTCTCAGAGTCACCCTGCCATCTGCCATTTTCTCATATCCCTCCTCCTCATGGTCATTTTCCTCCCCCGAAATAGGTCTGATTTCATAACACACAGTACATCTGTTTATATATACACATGGATATTTAACACCAGTTCTGTGTATGAGAGAGATACACTACATTTGCTTCTCTTTCTTGTTCTCTCTTCTTGCTGCCTCCCTTTATCTCCCTTCCTGTCTATTTTATATCATTTCTCTCTATGTATTATATATCATAGAATGTATAAATGAATCTTTATAGAATATATAGAACCCATAGAATGAATATCTATATAGAACTTATACAATGAGTCTATCTATAGAATGATTCATTAAATTTATATACATATATGTGTATTTTTATACCTACAAATGATATGTGTATATATACATATGTGTGTGAGAGAGAGAG
>NC_034597.1:65646885-65651773 GCF_900095145.1 Mus pahari
AGAGAGAGAGAGAGAGAGAGAGAGAGAGAGAGAGAGAGAGAGAGAGAGAGAGAGAAGAGAGATTTACAGGCCGTGGTCCAGCTAATCCAAAACTGGCAGGCTGTGAATGAAAGGTTCAAGAATCCAGTAGTGGTTCGGTCCACAAGACTGGATGTCTCCCCTGATCTTCAGCATAAGCTGGAACCCTGAAGAAGTAGGCTGTAATGACTGTGAAGAAACGGACTTTCTATCAAGGAGAGAGCATACAGCCAGAGAGCAAAAGCTTCCCTCTTCCATAGCCTTCCATAGCCTTCTATTGGAAAGCAGGGCCCAGATTGTATCTGGATTAAAGGTGTGTCTTCCCACCTAAAGATCTAGATTAAAGGAATGTCTTTTCCCAGTTCAAAAGATCTGGATTAAAGCTGTTTTAACCCTGAAAGACTAGATACAGTCAAGTTGAAAACCAAGAATAGCCATATAAGTATGTATGTGCATATGTATATATGTGTGTGTGTGTGTGTATGAAAGCACCGCTATTTTTGTTTTTAAATCTATCTTACTTTATACTTAATATGCTAACTTTTATCTATTTTCCTAAAAATAATACAATTTACAGTTGTATTATACCTCATCATATATGTATTTCTCTACCCAGTAATCTCTTAATGGTCCTCTATCAGCTGGGTCCTATCTTGGCTGCTGTGAATAGCGTTGCACTAAGCATGACGTACAAGTGTCTCTGTTCTGTGATGGCGTGTACTCCTCTGCGTTTACACCCGGGCATGGCGTAGGTCAGTCATACGTTAGGTGTGCAGTTGGTTGCTTTTGAGACACCCCCGTGCTTATTTTCGCAGTGGCCGTATTGTTTATGTTCCTGGCATCAGTGGGTAAGGGCTTCTCTTTTGGCCTCACCAGGGTTGCTGTTTTCTGGACAGTGGCCATCCTACCCAGAGTGTGGCGAAATCTCAGTGTAGGTCGTTTGCATTTCCCCCATGGCTGAGCCTGTTCTCCTCTCTTTATTGGCCACTTGTACTTCCTTTGAGAACCTTCTGTTCAGTTCATCTGCTCATTTATTGACAGGATGCTTTGCTCTGGCCTTTAATTCTTTGAGTTCTTTATAGATATTAATCTACTCTCAAATGCAGAGTTGACAACATTTTTCTTCCGTCCTGTAGGCCGTCTGTTCAGTCTGCTTGTGGTTTCCTTTGCTCTGCTAAAGTGTCGGAACCCCATACAATCCCATTTGCCAATTGTTGCACTTACTTCCTGGTCCATTGGAGTTCTCTTCAAAAAGTTCTTACCTATGTCCATCTCTTGAAACACTTTCCTCTAACTGTTTGGGGTTTCAGGTCTTACATTATAGTCTCCATTCCAAATTGATGGTTTTTGAGAGAAAGGTATGTTGTTTCTTATACTCAGTTCCCTGAGGACCATTTGTTAGAGGCCATCTCTTCTCCAGACTATGTTTTTGACAGCTCTGTCAGCAATTAGATGGATGTAGCCGTGTGGTTTTTATTTCTCACTTCTATGTATGGTGTATTGGACATCACCTTGCTGGATGTGTTACTATGCCCTCTGGTATTATTTGATATGGAGCAGTGTGACAGCTCCAGTATTGTTCTTTCTGCTTAGGGTTGATTTGACTGTCAAGAGTCTTTTGTGCAGCTATGTGAGTTTCGGTACTATTCTTCTAGTTCTGTAAAAAAAAAAAAATGTCTTTGGAATTTTGATGGGAATTGCATTCAATCTGTAGATAGATTGCCTTTGATAACTGTATTGGTTGGATTTGTCTAGAGGAACAGAAATCTTATATACAATTTATTAGAGTGGCTTACAGGCTGTGGACTGATTGGTCCAATAATGGCTGTCTCTCAGTGGAAAAGCCAAGAGTACAGTTGTTCTACAGTCCACGAAACTGAATGTCTCAACTGGTCTTCAGTCTATGTTCAGTTTACCCTGAAGTAGGTTCTAGTACTAGAAGGAACCCCTCAGCAATGGAACAGATGGACTTGCCAGAGTGAGGGCAAGCAGGCAAGGAGCAAGAGCTTCCCTCTTCCGTGTCCTTTTATGTAGGCTGCCATCAGAAGGAGTGGCCCAGCTCTGGGATGGGTCTTCTGACCTCAAACAATCTGGATTTAGAGTGGGTGGTCTTGCCTGAAATGATCTAATCAAGAACATTCCTCATAGTGTGGGCAACTGCTTAGGTTTTAGTTGACTCTGTATGTAGTGAAGTTGGTATCCAAGGTTAGCCAGAAGTACAGTGAGCTAGCCATTTCCACAGTATGTATTCTGCCTCCCCATGAGGACGGAAAACTCCCCACCTTCCAGTGTCACCTTGAGTGTCTTTGCTCAGGTTTTAAAGCTTCATTGTAAAGATTTGTCGCCTCCTTAGTTAACTTTATTTCAAGATATTTTGTTTCATTCTTCCAACGCTATCATGAATGGAATTTTGTTTTCCTGATTTATTTTTTTGGCATGTCCACTAATGGTATATAGGAAAGCTACTTATTTTGGTAGAACAGTATTTTGTTTTGTTTTAAATTGGATGTTTCTGGTGAAGTTAATAGGATCTTTTAAATAGGGGATTATGTCAATGTGAACATGGATATTTTGACTTCTTTTTTTTTTTCCCGTTTCCTTTATTTGAGAGAGAAGTATGAGAGGGACGGGTTACCCATGGTCCAGGAGCACATGTGGAGGTCAGAGAACAACCTGAAGGATTGGTTCCCACTTTCCATCTTGTTGAAGACAGGATCTCAGTTCTTTGCTGATCCACTGGCTTCCAGCAGTCCTCCCTGTCACCTTCCATCTCCCAGTAGAAGCACAGTGATTCTACTACCCAGATGATCATACTACCATACCTGGCACCGCATGGGTTCTGGGGACCCCAACGCAGGTCACTAGGCTTGTACAGCAAGCAATGTATCACTGAACCCTTTCTTCCCATTTGTATGATTTCATTTTGGTCTCTTGTCTTATTGATCTAGCTAGGACTTCAAGAACTATATTTAACAAGGATATCAATAGTAGACATCCTTGTCTTGTTCTTGGTTTTAAAAGAAAGTCTTTCAGTTTTTCCTAATTTAGTACAATGTTAGTTATAGATCTGTTATATATAGCATTTATTGTGTTGACATATATCCCTTTTATTCCTCATTTCTTCATTTTTTTTATTGTAAAAGGATACTTAATGTGTAAAATACCTTTTCTACATCTATTGAGATTCCTTTGTAGCATGTTGTTGAATTTAATTTGCATGTCTTTTTTAAAAAAACAATATTTGTGCTCATATTCATCAGCAAAATTGGTCTATAGTGTTCTTTTGTTATTGTGCTTTTTTCTGGCTTTTGTTTCATAGCGTATGTTTGGTAATCTTCCTTCCCTTTCTAGCTTATAAAGCAGTTTAAGGAACTTGGTTGTAGCTCATCTTTAAATGTGGAATTTGACACTAAGTCTGAGTGATGGTCCTGGACCTTTCTTAGACTCCTCATTACTCTTTCACTCCCATTGTTCGTTATAGATCTGGCTAAGTTGTTCCCATTCTCTTGATTTAAATTTTGTGAGCCATGTGCATGTGTGTAAGAACTGAATCAGTTCTTCCAGACTTTTCAGCTCTTCACAAATATGTTTTCGTAGTATTCAATAACGATCATTGGAAACTTTTTGGTATCTGTTTTGAAGTTCACTTTTTCTTCTTCAGTTTTGAATCTTCTCTCTGCTTTATTGATTTATTTATTTTTGGTTAGTTTGCCTGAGAATTTGTAGAGTTTGTTTATTCTTTTAAAAGCAAGTTATGTATTTTATTGATCCTCTATGGTCCCCATTTAGTTAACTTCTTTACTGTTTCTTTCTGCCTTTGCACTTGGCTGTTCTTGTGTTTCTAGGACCTCGAAGCATATCATTACATTGCTTATCTGAGACCACTCTGACTTTTATGGTGAGCAGTCATAACTATAAATGCCTTGTGGGACAGTCTTCGCTTGATTCCAGAAAATCTGTAATTCTTTCTGTGGTTTCTTCAACACCCTAAACACCTTTCAACAAATCTTAAACCTGGCTTAAGAGCATATTGTTCAGGGCTGAAGAGATTGCTCAGTGGTTAGAAACATGTGTTGTTCTTGCAGAAGACGTAGATTCAATGTCAAGCACCCATGTTGAGCAATTCACCACCACTTTTAACTTGAGCTCCAAGGAGACCCTATGTCCTTAGCCTCTGTAGATACTGCATTCATGTATACATGAGTATATGTACATATACATAGGTGCATATAACTAAAGATAAATTAAATCTGTTTATTAGAAAGCATATCATTTGATCTCTATGTATTTGAATAGTTTCTTTGGTTTTTCTTCCTCTTATCTTCTAGTTTAATTTCAGTATGATATAGTAAAAGATAAGGCATATTTTGATTTTTTTTTTTACGTGATAAAACTTGCTTTCTGGCATAAAATATGTTTTATCATAAAGAAAGATTCCTTGAACTTCAGAAAAGAATGTGTGTATTCTGCATCTTGTGAGTAAAATGTTCTATAGATGCCTACTAAGACCACTTAGTCTATGTTGTAGTTTAACTCTGAAGTATCATTGTTGGTTTTAAAACTGGAAGATATATATGCTGATGAGAACTGGGTATTGAAATCATCTACCTTTCATTGAGAGCTATATATTCTTTTGTATCGATTAGTGTTCGTTTTGTAACATTGAAAGCCCCACTTTCTTCCTGTTTTTTATTATTTTCTTTATTTACATTTCAAATGCTATCCTGAAAGTTCCCCATACCCTCCCCCTGCCCCTGCTCCCCTACCCACCCACTCCCACTTCTTGGTCCTGGCATTCCCCTGTGCTGGGGCATATAAAGTTTGCAAGACCAAGGGAACCTCTCTTCCCAATGATGGCCAATTAGGCCAT
>NC_034597.1:65652633-65700133 GCF_900095145.1 Mus pahari
AGATGGAATCTCAGGGTTGTTTTGATTTGCATTTCCCTGATGACTAAGGATGTTGAACATTGTTTCAGGTGTTTCTCAGGCATTCGGTATTCCTCAGTTGAGAATTCTTTGTTTAGCTCTGTATCCCATTTTTTAATGGGGTTATTTGAATTTCTGGAGTCCAGCTTCCTGAGCTCTTTGTATACATTGGATATTAGTCCTCTATCAGATTTAGGACTGGTAAAAATCCTTTCCCAATCTGTTGCTGTAAAATCAAGAATTGACAAATAGGACCCCNTAAAATTGCAAAGCTTCTGTAAGGCAAAAGACACTGTCAACAAGACAAAAAGGGCACCCACTTTCAATATATGAAATATGTATGTTATTATACATACATATTATAAATTATATATAGTACATATATATTATATATTTTAACAATTGGCATATCTACTTGCTGGATTATTCCTTATGATAATATGTAATCACTTTCTCTATCTTGTCTGACTAATTTTGACTTGGAGCGTATTTAACAGATAAAAATAACTCTCCTGGTTTCTTTTTGGCTTTTCTTTACTTGGTATTTTAACTCCCATTCTCTTGGGTTTTAAATTCTCTCTCTTTTCACTTCTATTATTTTATGCTTCTCCTTTTAAGTTCTTTCAACATCTTTGCATCATTTACACACAGTGTTCACTCTGAAGATGGCACTACTTGTGACCAGCAGTGACTTTCAGGTCTTTGTACAAACATGCTTAGCACAGTTTTTATAGACAGAGTCTGTGAATTGGTGGCTTCTGGATCAATCAGTTATGGATTAACCAATATAACATCAAAGTTTTCAAAATTCCTTCCAACATTTAAAAAAATCAGATTATTTTTACATATAAATCCAGGTTCTCTTGGACAGGTATGTATTCTTCCTGTGCTGCCTTCAGGGAAAATACAGTTTCAGGCTATGGAAGCGTCTGACATTTGCACTCCACCCTTCCCATCCATCTTAGCTCCCTTGTTAGCCTTGTGGCTATTTAGGACTGATTCAAAACAAAAGTAGGGAATGTGACCTAGGATGCAGATGTTAACGGCCCTGGCTGAAGCAGGCAGAATTAAGTTACCATGCATATTCTAAACCATACTCTACTTCTGGGTGTTTAAATGTGAACATTTGTAAGTTCAGTAGGTTCTCTAAAGCCACCAAGTGTAATTTTGGAGAATCCAATGTTTAATTCATTCTGACACTTTTTATAATTAAAACACACACACACACACACACACACACACACACACACACACACACACACACATTTTGATGAATCACAGTGGTGGCATATGCCTATGGTCCCAACACTAGAGACAATAATGAAGAAGGCTCACAAATCTATGACCTGTCTGGGTTGTAGACCACACTCCCATTTTTCATTAGTACTCAAGAAAGAATGATGAAAATAGGGATGGGGTGGGAAGCACCTGTATTCTCTATGATCGCAGAGCTTTGCCTGGGGTTCATAAAAAACTAAGATCATCAGTCATCCTGAGGCTAAGGATGCTTCCGACTAAACCCCCCATAGTGATCACAGGAACTAGAAACTCACTGGAGTTAAATCTGTGACCCCTGCTTCTGCATTTCCCACCTTTCATGGCTACTATAGAATTCACTTAAAAGACGGCATCTCTCCACTGGTTAGAAAGCACCAGTCTTTATGAAACATACAAACACGAAAAACAAAAACAAACACTACACAGGAGAGACTGCAGGAAAGATAAATGCATTTAATAGCACAGAGGTTCAGTCCTTAGAGACCTGGAAGTGGAGAAGGAGGTCGGTGGGTGGAGGCTAACTCCACCCCATTCGCTGCTGTGTCCTAAAGGCTGAGCAGCTTCCGTGGACAGAATGAATAAGGAGGATAGGAGATGCCATTGTGGCCTCAAACACATTTTTAATATTTGCCAGGAACTTCCAGGATATTGGTAGAAGCAGATTACTATTAAATGGGACATTAAGATTTCATCTTTATTTTTAAAACATTTTCTATATATTTTGACAATTTCATAATGTATATACCCTCTTATTACTTCTATCCACCTCCTATTTCCACTGAATTTCTACCTCCCCACAAGACTCCCTCTTTCTTCTGTTCAGTGTGTGTGTGTGTGTGTGTGTGTGAGAGAGAGAGAGAGAGAGAGAGAGAGAGAGAGAGAGAGAGAGAGGGAGAGGGAGAGGGAGAGGGAGTGGGAGGGAGTTGAATGAGCATAGATGTGGAGTTAGTCCCTTTATTCCCTAGAGCACAGGCAACTTACCAATGACTCCGCTGAAGAGAATGGCCCCCTCTCCCCAGTTTGTAATATCTCAGTTTAACTCACAAGACTTCACTTTTAACCACAAATTTCTTCCCCTGAATACAGTGCTTCTTGAAAGGAACAAAATCTAGTGTGTGTGTGTGTGTGTGTGTGTGTGTGTGTCTATCTTTCTTGATTCTTATCATTACCTAGCAAAGAGATGCAAGAGTTAAAACACTGTCCTTTGTAACTGAAATGCATCCCATGTCACAGCTCCTCTCTCAGCTTGAGCACCTGTGTGCCTCTGCTTCCCCCCTGGTTAATCTTGCTTCTAAGTACTTGCCACCGGAGTTTTAGTTACCCGTGTGAACCTCAGACATATGTATTTCAGCTCTCACCTGGCTCTATGATCTGGCCAGATACTTGCATGGCCTATGGGCCAGATTTCCTGACCTATCTTCTGTACCACGTTAGAGACTTCTGGGCTAGTGGACTTCATCATTATCTTGCTTAAAAACCTCAGTTCAGCCCAGAGTGTCAACACCTCCTGAATTCCTTAGATGATAAGCCTCAGTCATCTTAGCCCGGGCTCACCCTCCTCCTTTATCTCCTTTATCATATGTCCCTTTCATTTGCCTCTTGTTCCTATTGCCGGTTGCTACAACCCCTAGCCAGACCTTGCAGTCATTGCTGTGCATCTTAACCTTAGCCATGACTCCCAACTTCTCTGTTAGCAGTTTCTTCCATCCCACCTCCTGGTTTGCCATTAGGCTAATCTAAAGTGACCAGTTTCACTTCCTGTTCTTTAGAGCAATTTCCCTGTGAGTCTTCCCTTTTCCAGATTTTATTTAGATTTTTTTGAAAATTATGCATACAGGTGTTTTGCTTACATATGTGTATGTGCACACGTGTGCTTAGTGTCCACGGAGGTCAGAATAGGCTATCGGATCCCCTGGATTAAAGCTCTAGGCAGTTCTGAGCCCCAGTGTGGGTGCTGGGAACTGGGCACAGGTCCTCTGCAGAAGCATCACATGTTCTTCGTTGCTGAGCCATCTCTCCAGCACCCATGACCAGGACATTTTTTACTTCCTTATTTTGTATCTTTTAAAAGTACTTTATTATACACAGTAACTACTGCTTACTGAATAAGCAGGAGACTGCCCGAAATAAGGAAATGGTGTCATATGAACCAGCTTGAAGCTGCACTGGCATCCTTTGACCTAGTATGTGCAGAGATACTCGCTGATTCATATCTCTATTTAAAGAATGGAGAACATGATCAGAGATGTTTCTAAAGTACAGCTGCAAGGGATCAGGACGACGAAGCCATGCTCTTTCCCATTCGAGACTCAGTTTCCATGTGGAAAATGTTAAATATTATTTGTTAAGGCACCCATTGTAGGTATCTAGTGAATGGGAAATAAGTCCTACTTTAGATTTGAGACAAGGTGTGTGTGTGTATATGCATATGTATGTGTGTGTGTCTGTGTCTGTGTGTGCACGCCTGTGGAGGCCAGAGGACAGTCTCTGGTGTCATTCCTCTGGTATCATGTGCATTTTTTCCTCCTGAGATGTGTTCTCTCACCTGCAGGAAGCTCAGGAAGTAGACAGGCCTGCCCTGCAGTGCGCTCATTCACCTGCCTCCCCTCGGCAGGGCTGGGATCACAAGCACAGGCCTCTAGGCCTTTTGTTGTTTGTATGGGGGTCCTGGTGCTCGAACACAGGTCCTTGTGTTTGCAAGGCAAGCAATTTACTGATTGAGCTGTGTCCCCAGCTCCCTACTGATGTCACAAGCAGAAAAGAATGTGATGACAGAAGGAAACATTGGAATTTTAATGTAAATCATAGTCTGCAAAACTCATGTTTACCTAGAATTTAACAGAAATAAGGACGGCATGTGAAGCATATTAACAGATTTTTATAACAAATAACCCTTTTATAGAAGCATTCTCTCTCTCTCTCTCTCTCTCTCTCTCTCTCTCTCTCTCTCTCTCTCTCTCTCTCTCTTCAAAATCCATTGTAAGTTTAAGTGCAAAAGGACAGTCAGTGCCTTGCTCTCTTATGATCTTCTGACTCTAGATCTTTGGCTATGCGGCTACAATCTTTTATTTGTTTATCTCATTTCTAGTTACTGACTTTTTAGGTTTACATTTCTGATAGGAAGCATGACTTTACACATTTGCTCTTCCACTAAGTATTTGGGCCACGCTTTGACTTTCTGTAGGCTTATTTTCAAAGCTTTAAATGCTTGGTTGGTGGTTGGGTGAGTCTCAAGCACTTCAGTGGTGGCAGCTCTACTTACCAAAGTGGAGGATGTCTTATGTTCCCAGGGTGGGACCTGCAGGGGGCTGGCACTCATTCATTTCACCTGTGACTGTTCCCAAGTCTCTGTCAGTGGCAATGGGTCAGAGAATGTCAGGGAGTGTCTTGGGACTTGTCCTAAGCCACAGGTATGTGAATTGTTGGCTTCTGAAACAGCTGGAACCCCTATCATTTGCTGAATTTCATTTTCGAATACTTGGGAATAGCTTAGAGCTAAAGCTTTTATGGCTTTTATGGGCTTGACATTTTATGAAAATCCAATTTGTGACTGCCAACAGCCCTTCTCCTTCCATGATCTACCTGACAATAACAACTGCAATTAGCTTTTATTACCATCCCTTATCAGCTAAGAATGGTAAAATTAGCATTAGAAGGGTGTAAAGTTAACCTTTATGTGGTAACTGCTTATATAAATTCTCTGAAAGACCTATCACACTTCAAGAGAGAATTTTAGGTTGATATTTAAAATATCTAATTATGTTAGTTCTTTGGTTTAGCTTGTGAATGTCATGTTGCTTATAGAATCAATTTGTCTTCTCAACTATTCAAAATAGGGATTGAATTTGTGTATATGAAATGCACGTTAGGTACCCAGGGAGGGTGCAGTTCCTGAGTTCCAGAAGCCAGGCTTCAGCTGAGAGATGCATGCAGCGTGTTTATATCTGCCGATAGCTCGTCTGAAATGATGTCCACCAATCTCTGTCCCCTCACTTCCTGATGTCCACCAATCTCCATCCCCTCACTTCCTGGCCAGCATGTAAACATCTCTCAAGCACAGACACATACCATCCTGCTCTTCTGTTCTCTTTGTTATTTATGTTTTTATGTGTTTGCTTGTTTGTTTGTTTGTTTGTTTGTTTGAGACACGATCTTTCTAGCTGTAGCTAAAGCTGTCCTGGAACCTGGTCCTGTAGTCCAAGCTGGCCTTGAACTCACAGAGATCCATCTGCCTCTACCTCCCAGTTGCCAGGACTAAAGGCATATGCCGCCAATGTGTGTCTATTTTCATGTGGTATGCATGTGTGCGTATGCGCATGTCTGCGTTCACTGGGTTGCATGTGGAGTCCAGAGACTGACATCAGGTCCCTCCCTCAGCATACCTCATGGCAGAGGCTCTCATTTGGACCTAGAACCCAGCAGTTCGGCCATTCTTGCTGGCCAGCTTGCTCCCGTGATCCTTTGTCTCTGCCTGGAGATCACTGAGGTTGTTGGCCATGTGCTGCACCAGTCTGGCCTACTGGACAAGTTCCAGGTTCAGTGACCTGCCTAGTTCCCCCCAAATAAGGTGGAAAGTAAGACAAGAAGACATTAAATTTAGCCTCTAACTGCCCTCTTCCTCTCCCCCACCACCTCTCTCTCTCTCTCTCTCTCTCTCTCTCTCTCACACACACACACACACACACACACACACACACACACACACACACACCTGACAGAAGCAGTGTGTATTCCTCATCTCACAAACTTAGCTTTTTGTAATGACAACATTGAAAGGTAATTTTCAAGCATATGATACATTAAGTATAGTCACCATGCTGTACAACTGGCCTCTAGAATTTATTCCTCCATTGAAATTTCATATCATTTGACAAACATAGCCCCCATTGTCCCTCCTCCACAACTCCTAACTACTCTTTGCTTCTGTAAGTCCAAATATTCAAGATTCTATGCGAGTAACAGGCACCATGAAATACGTGCCTTCCCAGGCATGTCTGATAATTTTGCTTAACACGATATCACCCATATTGACTCCTGTTGTTTCAAGCGACAAATTTCCATTCCTTTAAAGGATGCATAGTATTCTGGTGTGTGTTTATACATACAAGTTCTCTATTTGTTTGTCTATTGTTAAACACTTAGTTTGGGAACCCAACCTGGCTCTTGCCAGTAGTGTTTCAATATACACAGAAGTGCAGACCTCACTCTCAACACCGGTTTTGGTTCCTTTGGAGAGCTTCCCAGAAAAATGATTATGAATCATAAGTGAGCTCTGTTTCTAACTTTTTTTAAGGAACCTCCATGCTGTTTCCCATAATGGCCAAACTAATTTACCTATGATGGTTTGAATGTGCTCCGCCCAGGGAGTGGCACTATTAGGAGGTGTGGCCCTGTTAGAGTAGGTGTGTTACTGTGGGTGTGGGCTTTAATACCCTAGTCCTAGCTGCCTGCAAGTCAGTATTCTGCTAACAAGCTTCAGACAAAGATATAGAACTCTCAGCTCCTCCAACGCCATGCCTGCCTGTACGCTGCCGTGTTCCTGCCTTAATGATAATGGACTGAACCTCTGACTAAAGCTAGCCCCAATTAAATGTTGTCCTTATAAGAGTTGCCTTGGCCATGGTGTCTGTTCACAGCAGTAAAACCCTAAGACAACTTTCCTACCAACAGTATGCAAGTTCTCTCCATTCTCCACAGTCTTACTGGCACTTCTCATCTTCTGACACTTTTAAAATAGTCATCCTAACAGATGCGTGATGATGGCTTGGTATGATTTCAGTTGTACATCTAATATGTCATAGCACACAGCCCCTGCCTCTCCGGTCTTCTTGGTGTCGAATCTTTCTCTACCATAGTGTTTAACTTGAGGTTAGAATTTTAGTGTGTATGGTAAACTCCAGGTTACCTTTGAGCTCCTGAGTCAGTCCTTTGGTTCTGTTTTTGGAGTCCCTGGCACACAGTATGTTTGAAGTAAGAGCCTGATGATCACATAAATACCACAGCCTGCATGGTATGGACTTGACCTGACTGCAGTGATAGGGAAAGAGAAAATGCCAGATACAAGTGAAAGAAAAAAAAAAAAAAGCTAGGATTGGGTGGGTTGTGTGTTCAGGTGGAGACAAACCAGGAACCCAGAAATACAGCACCATTGTTATAAGCTGCGCCAAAGAGGAAGTAGGTTTGTAGGAGGACTCTACAGGGGAGCAGTCTCCAGCTGCAGATATTAAAAGAATGCAATTCTGTTATTTTTAGGAAAATAGATGAAATTGAATACATTAAGTAAAGTAAGCCAAATTTAAAAAAACAAATAGCACATTATTTCTCTCCTATGTATACTATACCAACATATATATTATATATGATATGAAAATAAACGGGAATATATAGGAGGAAGAAGATATGGTTGCTGTTTCTGCATATACGGCTTTAGGTAAAGGTCAGTCATTCATCAGTATTCATATTTGGACCACAGAAAGATCTTGTCATTCCCATAATCCACCTAGAACAGCCCTTGCCATTCCCAGGAGTCTGGGTCTTGACATGGGCATACACGTTCACTCGGGCTGCATCCCCTCCCCACAGACACAGGTGTGAACACACACACATGGCTGACAAAGAAGAGTGAAGTGCTAGAAACACCAACAGTGCCTGGTGATCACAGTGCTCTAGGACCTAAGAGAGAAACAAGAGAAAGAGTTGGTGATGACTGAAGGCATCTCTGTCAGGGTCAGCATGCTGGGTTTGAAGGCATGGAGTCTCTGGGTCCCTGTGCCCAGGAGGGCTAGTGTTCTAGGACACAATTGGAAGTGAGGTAGCAAAGAGAGAAGTGGGGAGAGAGAGGGAGAGAGAGGGAGAGAGGAGGGAGAGGAGTCTCATTGGTACATCAGGAGATGAGTGGAGATCAAAGGGATTGTGTTGTTTGTGTGAGACTAAGAAAATGAATGGAGGCAGAATTCAGAAATGATCCTTCAGGCCGTGACAAGCAATTTGAGGGACAGAGAGAGCAAGAGACTGAACTATGGCCATGCTATGTAAGTAGGATGGAACACAGTGGGAAAGGGAGGTAGGAAAATCAGGAGTCTGATCCTAATGTAAGGTCGGGACGACTACGGGAAACATAAAGCCACTGGTGGGCGGTGAGGGAAAAAGGAAAAGAGGACTTGAAGGGTGGGTGCCGTGCGTGCGCCACAGAGAGGAGTGATGAGGTCACTCTCGCTCGGAGGCTTCAAAACACCATCCTACCGATGTTTTAATTTAAATATCAGTAATGAAAAGGAGCCTTTGGAATGGAGCAGGACAGTTGGGAGGGTTTAGAAAGGGGAGCGCAGCAGGCGCCACCCAGGGGAGTCTGGTCTCAGAAGACTGAGGAAACTGCCAGATAAGGCAGCCTTCTAAGAATCTTCACCTCCCACTGCTCCCCCTCAGCTCCTAGCCTCTGTGAATGGTGCAGATGGCCACCACTCAGCTCCCCATCAGAGATGGGGTCAACCTTGATCCGTCTTCTATTTCATTCAGTCTCTTCAGTCCATTATAGGTATTCAGTCATTTTCTCTCCATAGGCCAGCCTACCTCTCTGTCCCACTGCAGTGACCATCACCTTGTACCCAGCGGAGGGCTAACCTAAACTTCCAGAGGGCTTCATCTTTTTTCTCACCTGATCTAGCCCCTGCAGTTTTTCTTTTAAACATATGGCCGTGTTCTACAACCACATCACTTCCCATCCATGCCTCCTTAGCGAATTGTACCCCAATGCAGATGTTGAGGTCCTGTACCCAAGTGCCTACAAGTGTGGCCTTATTTGGAAATAGAATGTTTGAAGATGGTTGAGTTAAGATGAGATCATGAGGATGGACCATAATCCATTACCCTCCTCCTTTAAAAAGGGGAAATCCGGGCACAGACATGTGTAGATTCGGGCAGAAATCAGAGTGATGTCATTATAAGCAAGGAGGACAAAGGATGGCTGGAGGCCATGGGGAGGGATGGCAGAGACATGGAGTAAGAAGACCACACTGTCAAAGGAGCCAACATGATAAGCCTCTCATTATAATCTTCTAGCTTCTGGATCGTAGGGATACATTTCTGCTGCTTTAGTTTGTGGTCATTGTTATCACAGCCTGGTGATACTACAGACCTTAAAATACAGATCCCAAAATAGCTCTCTGTTGCTTGGAAAGGATGACAATTAATGTTCTGGTTAAGTTGGCCAGCCCGTAGTATGCCCAAGTACTTGGCCAAACACTCTTCTAGGGTTCCGTGACAGTGTATTTGGGTGAATTTTGATTGGAAGATGGAGAAAATCAGGTGACCCTCCCTAATATTGGTGGCTTTCACCTAAACCACCAAAGGTCTGGGCACAGGAAAAGGTAGGCTCTCTTCCTGAGCCACTCCCCTGCCTCCCAGTCCAAGATGATAAAAATTGTTCACATGTGGAATACAGAATTTCCCCTGGCTGGCTGCCTTGAACTGGGACACTGACTTCTTCCCTTGGCACCTAAACTGAAACCCTGGCTTTTCCCGGGTCTCAAGCTCACTTGAGTTCAGACAAGATCTACATCAGGGGCTTTCCTGAAGGCCGTGAAGATTGTCAGCCTCTGTCATCACACAAGCCGATTCTTATAACTCTCTTTGGATGTGTATAAACATTCACTTGCCTGCACATCTATCTGTCTTTGTCTCTCTGGAAAATCCTGAGACTCAGCATAAATATAAGATCCGTAACTCAGACTGAAGACTAACCGCGAGCTGAGCTCTGTTCATCCCCCTGCCTGTCTCTCCATGCGCTCTCTGGCTCTGCAGTCTTGATGGTCAACCCACTCAGCTTTGCTCAGGTTCATCATGGACCTTGCTTTCTCTCACTAGTAAAATCTTTCTAATACACGTTCCCTGTGCTTTCAATCTTATCCTTCAAGCGCAGTTTAGTCTTCTTAATTAATTTTAAAAGCAGATGCCTGTAAAGATGTTTAGAAGCTAACAAAGCCAACTCAACTCTTGGCCTCCAAGAACTCCCTGTCTTTGCTGAAGAGACCAGTTAGCAAAGGAGCCAGCAAAACTCGAGAGCCAGCAGAAAGTTAGAAGCCGTGAGATACACAGACCATGGGAAGTGCTTTAGCTAAACCTCAAGTCTCTGATGTCATAGAACACATATGACACCATCACACCATGGGCTCGCAGCAGAACCCAGGACGCTGGGCTACAGGATCCTTTTAAAGGCAGGGCTAGAAGATGGAGCCTAAACACCGGAAGCTTGGTAGTTTACATAGGGAGCAGAGATGTGTTCTCCACACATCCTATGCTCTACTTTGCAATAACAACAACAACAACAAAAAATGTGGGGGGAAATGTAAAGGCTCTTAGCTATTGCTATAGGTTGAGTGTTTGTTCCTTTGTAGGCTCCTGTGACAGTTTACTTGCCGTTGAGACAGAGTTAGGAGATGAGGTTATTATAGGTGGGACTAGTGCTGTTATAAAAGGGGGGGGTCAGCTCCTTCTGTTTTATCCTTCAGCTTCTCCCACGTGAGGACACGGTAAGAAAACCCTGCCAAGTGCCACACCTTGGACTCCAGTCCTCCAAACTGCGAGCCACTGTTTCTGTTCTTCTAAATTACACGGTCTGTGGAATCTTGTGATGACCCCACAGAGTGGAGTAGGACGTGGACGCAAGTGAGAATAGCAGAAATATCGCGTTAAATGGGAGTTTAAGGAAGAGGCTGAAAAATCCTGAGAGTAGGACACGAGGACCAAGAGGCAGAGAATAGGAGGGGGAAGTGGAGTGTTAGAAAGCTAACCCAAGATGTACAATGTGCAAATAAGTACAATGCCAGGGAAAGGGAGCCTTGCAAAATGACCAGAGTTGAGGTGAAGTAAGGAAGAAAGGAAAAGAAGGAGGAGAGTGAAAGGAAGGGAACAACATCTCAGAATGGAAAGACTTGGATTTCCAGATTGGAGAGGACCAGAACCTCACAGAGTGGGTGCACACAGAACCTCACACAGTGGGCACACACAGACTCACACTGAGGGCTTTCATGAGAACCTCACACAGTGGGCACACACAGACCCACACTGAGAGCTTTCATGAGAACCTCACACAATGAGCACACACAGACCCACACTGAGAACTATCATGCAAACTTCAGGACACTTGGTATAAAGGAGAAATCCTAATGTTTCAGGAAAGAAAATCACAAATGACATAGGAGGGACCACTAAGTCAGAAAGGCTTTGGCTTCCTCAATAACAAAGCTGTAACCTAGAACACACTGGAGAGATCTCTTCTTAATTTAAAAAAAAAAAAAAAAAGTTTTGCAGAGCGACTTTCCAAGGCCACATGTGTTTTCAGCTGTTAAATGTTCCAAGAAAATTTTGCCCCACATATTCTTAGGAATCTAGTAGAGGATGTGGCCACATTTAAACAAGGAAGTAGACTCAGAGAAGGGAAGGTGTGTGGCTTCCAGCCCAGAACAAAAGAAAGAACTTCCCAGGATGAGGCTAAGACAGATGACCTTCTCATGCACTGGGGGCACCGGCCAGACAGAAGGACAAGACTTCAGAGGGTCCTCTCCAGGAGTGTGAGAAAAGAATGCGTGCGTGCTTTGCTTTGTTGGGTTTTGTTTTTTGTTTTGTCTTCTTTTAGCTCCGTCAGAGAGTTCCATGTGGCGTTCATAGTAAGTATGCGGGAACCTGGTAGGCTAAGAAGACAGAGAAGCACGGTGCGTGCCATTGCTCTGGAATGGGTTTTGTCTTACGTTCTTTAATTGGCCTGTTTGTTTGTTTTTTTTATGTGTATGTGTGTGTAAAGTTATGTGTTCATTTGTGTACGTGAGTGGGGGCATGTGTGCCCTTCTGGGTGCACATAGTGGGCAGTGGAGAACCTCGGGTATCATTTCTTGCTTTCCACCTTGTTTGAGATAGGCTCTTTAAAAAAAAAAAAATTCTTCATTTCATAAACCAAGCCCTCAAGATTTCTGGAATCTCTTGTCTCTACCTTCGTTTTCCCTGTTGGAATGCTGGGATTTGAGACAGGGCACAACCCTGCCTGGCTTTACGTGGGTATGAGGATTTGAAATCAGGTCATCGTACTATGTGGCAAGTACTTTACTCAGTGAACCACTTCCCCAGTCATTATAAAAACTGAATATTGATTTAACAGTAACATTGTTATAACCAGGTTTAGATAATGGTATGTGAGGATCAAATTCACTTGCAAACAGCAAATGTATACATTCATATCGTGTGTGTGTGTGTGTGTGTGTGTGTGTGTGTGTGTGTGTAAAACTGCTAATTGGTCCTGGTTTTCTTTGGGGGGATATTCTTGAAAAATATTCTTGAATTGTATAACATAATTTGTATACAAATCTGATTATATGATAAACTACTTTGAAAAAGTAAATGTGCCACATGAATGGCCAATAAACATACTATTAAGATGAAGAAAACAATATCTGATTCATGTGTTATGGGTGAATGCATGAGATGATATATGGGAAGGGTCTAGTCCACAGCCTGGTATAAATATTAAAAGAGCAGCTAGGACCCACACAGCTCTTACTTTGTGACAGGCAGTTTCCCCGCCACACATCAGCGCATCTAATCCTCTCAACAAATGCACAAAACAGACACTGCTCTTGCCCCAATCTTCTAGATGAAGATCTTGAGGCCAATGAAATGAAGTCATCTGTCTAAAGTCACACAACCAGTTCATCTGTAAAGTTGACCTTTAACCCCAGGTGCCTGATCCAGAACTTTTACTCGGCCACTATGCAGGTGTGATCTGGTCTGGGAGATTGGGGCCATAAGGATGATGCTGGCCCGGGCGGCAGATGAATTGCGGGAAGACAGGAGGGCTAGAGGCAAGGCACAGCAGAGGCTGAGCTCAGCGGAGGAGGGGGCAGCAGAGACACGGGGCATATGGTAGGAGGGTGGGGGCCCTATCCAAGTGCAGGGCAGAGGGAGTGTACTGTCTGCAGAGGAGCTAAAAAATAATAAAACTCAAAGTTAACTCTCCTGTTTAACCATCACAAGCAATGTTTAAACACTGAATGAAAACAAAAAAACAAAAAAAAAACAAACTGCACGACTGCCTCCTCCTGGGTGGATTGTCCTCACTGAGAGAGGCAGATGAAGAGATTACTGTGGAGGAACCTAATGGTGAAATCCAGGATGTGGCCGGAGGCAGTGACAGGTAGCCGAGGAGGATCAGAGCTGGAAGGGGCTGTGTCAACTAGGTGGCCATGACTAGATAAGCAATGACCTGCTTTCTTACCCAGTGTAGACAGTGCCCTAACCCAGGTTCTTATTGTGCCTGGAACCAGATTCTAGCTAGAACGTGGCGAGTCTCACTTCTGCTCTCCTCAAATCTGTGCCTGCACCCTACCATGCTGGTGTCTCAGCCCTCCCCCAGCATTTCGTTGCACGTGTCCCTGCACCAGTCTCGCTCCTCCCTGAGGGCAATGCTTCTGCTTCACTTCTGTCCCAGTCTCCAGCTCAGGCAGACACTCACACAGGAGAGGAACCGACGCACGAGTGGTTTTCTCTCTTTCTTTTATAGATTCCTCGGGTCTCCTGTGATCAGGCCCAAGCACCCACAGAATGCTCCTGGTCTCTGTCCCCCCAAGTAATCGAAATATAGATTGGTTCCTTTTCATGAGGCGCGGCTGTTGGGTCTTTGCTCCACTCTGAAACCACAAGTGTGCAGAAGCAGACAGGCGGATGCAGAGTCAGCACACACTCTTTCAGGCCATCTGTGGAGCTCTTCTGTAGAACCCTGAGTGGGGACTATTCCCAAAAGCGGAGGCTAACAGCATTCTACTACTGTCTCATGCAGTCGGTCTTATATGAACAATGCCTAGATGTTTCTCTGTACAAAGTCAAGGGCCCCTGAATTCCCTCTGCCACTTACTAACTGGGATTCTACTCAACACATCACTCTTACCTGAGACATCCGAAGACAGCCATCAGTTCTTACTAGAACCATTTCTAGAATGTTCTTTAGGACCTGATATAGAGAAGACTGAACCTTCTCCATGTCTTCCCGTTCTTTAGCAGACCCTCTTTCTCAATAGGAGCCCTGTGGGTTTCAGAGTACAAAGTTGCCTTATCAGGCTGATGAAGGAGATACACTCAGGGGCCTTATCTCAGCATTAGAAGTGAAGACAGAGAACTTTGTAAGGAAACCAGAAAAGCCAAGGAAGTCTAAAGAGCAGCGGGGTCAGTGGGGCCATGCTGAGCTTAGCAGCAACCGCAGCTCTTAGAAAACGCAGATACCTGTAGAATGAGCAGACATCCTCACGGACTGAGCCTGGGGGCCTACCTGTAGCATGCAGCCCCAAGGCTAAATGACAGCATCTCCGTTATTGTTGAGAGAGTGCGGACTCCAGGAAATGGATGGATAACTGTTGTCTGAAGGGATCCAGTCTGTTGGAAGGAATGATAGCTTCCTGAAGGATTCACCACTCTTCTTTACAGGAAATGTTTAAATAATTGAACTCTCTAATTGGGTTAAAGAGATCCTTAGCACGTGGGTGTTCTATAAATAAAGGAATGAGTAAATAATATAGTAACCTTTCTCTATGGGCCCTGTGCTTAGAGAGATCGTTTTGTTTCGTTTATACTGATATGATCATCATTAAGAGAGTGGGAGGGGGATTGGTTTCCAATGGGGTGGGGGAGAGAGGGAGGTGGGCTGGGCAGGCTGGCCCATGAAAATCCCTTTCAGTTTGTCTCAGGTACTGGACACCTATTCCCTTAGATGTTTCACTGGAGATGAATAATTTGTTTTTTCCCTGATGAAAGTAGGTAGGCTCCTGTGTTTTGCTTTAAGCAACTGGAGTGAGACAAAAGAGTTCAGCCAGGAAGCTGACCTTCGCTCCCTATCTGTGATCAGAAGGGCTTAAGTAGCCCAGGGCCTGCTGAGAGAGACCCAGGGTGGGAGCAGAGGCTCCTAGGAGGAAGTGGAAGGTGGCTTCTGGATTTCACTGTGACCTGTTGTCAGGTGATTTTTCAGGGGGAGGAGACATGAAAAAAAAAAAAACTGTTGAGTAAAATGTCCTTATAAAGACAAAATCTATTTCTTTCCTGCCTGGTGATTTGCCACTGCAGTTACTTCCTGCCTTGTGACCACGCACCCCTGCTTGACAAGGCTGCTCTGTAGATCTGAAGGACTGGGGCTTCTGACCACACACAGCAGTGCCGCTGCCACAGAGGACAGTTTCTCTACCAGGTAAACGTGTGTTTCTCGTCCCTTTGCTCGCTGGAAGTGTTCGGGACCTAGCTGGGGCTCTGCTGCTGGGTGCTGTGGGGTTTGTCTCCAAGGGGGCTAAGCACCTGTCTTCTCAGCCTTGTGTGCCTTGCCTCCCTCTAACAGAGACCAGCAGCCACCTGGGGTGGCTGGGTGTGTGTGGGGTGTGTGTGGGGTGCGGGGAGAGATGGGGGAGTTTCTCTGGCTTGGTTCTTGCCAAGTTCTCTGCATTTATCATTCCCCCAAAAAACCTGAGTTACTTTCCCCCATCTTTAAAAACCAAACCATGTTCTGATCCCTGCCCACTGGTCTATTTCAGGAAGGCTATTTACTCTCATTTGGTCAACTTTAAGATGTTTTCGGGAAAGTGCATATTGATCATTTAGACTGTGCTGCTAGTAATTCTAATGGAGGTGGTTTAATTTTAGCTTCTGTGGTTATTTTTCATTTATTTATTTATTTATTTATTTATTTATTTATTTATTTATTAAATCTTCCTTAGAGTCAGTTGGTGGATATGTTAACATCTTAGGTCATATGTTACCAAGGGTGGCCTGGTGGTGTGAGTAATTTTTGACAATGAGGTTTTTAATGCCCATGTTTTCTGACTACACAGAATATGAGAGGTCTTCTCCATCCAGTCTCTAAAAACTTGTGTTGTTGACTTCTGCTACTTCCTGTAGGGCTGGGTTATTTGTTAAGGCTGAAGGCCGTGCAAATGAATGTCTCTTTAAATTCTGGAGGGAAGGTCCTGTCTACAGAGGGAATTCTTTGCATAGGGAATTCTGAAGCATATAGCTTGGAAGTATTGTAGCATCTCTCAGCTTGTCTTCAATTAGAACTGTTAGTCAAGTCCAGGACTGATGATACACATAACCTGCCCAGCACATATGCTGAAAACCTGTGTTTCTGACTATTGGAAACCACTCTAGCAGGACAACTTAAAACCAAGAGCAGAAGCAAGACAAACAAACAACAAACAAACAAACAAAAAACCAAAACAAGAAAAAGAAAAAAAAAAAGTGGTGGCTTGTCAACACACACCTTGAGGTCAAATTTACAAAGAATTTTCTGTAATTGGCTTCTATTAAATGAACTTTTTAAAAAAGGATGTCTGCATAGCTAAATTTAAATGGAATTCACCGTTTTTCTATAGAGTGAATTTCTGGAAGTTTTGGTGTCTAGCCATTAATCTTCTTCCCTTGCAATATTCACCTGGCTGGCTGATTTCAAGGTCAAAAGTAAAACTAACCCAAAAATCAGTGAGATCCCCGGAGGAGAGGCTTAAGGCCCAGAAAAGCCTAAGGAAAAAAAGGTACTTCCAAGATTTTCATCAGAGATAGTAATGAGAACGTAATAAAAAAAATAAAAATAAAAATAAAAAAAGCTGTGAAGGCGTGTCAACATTTCCCCCTTACATTTGGGAAGGAATAACACTGAATACGGCAGAGTTACTGCCAACCACGTTTGGCTTGCTGAAGCATCCACCTGCCATGCCTACAAAGCGCAGCGTCTTACGCACGAGGGAGGGAGGGCTCTTCCGGGCCTCAGGTTCTGCGGGTGGCAGTTCTGCAGTGGTCGCTTGTGAAGACATTTCGTTAGCAGTCCCTGTCTAGCAGGAGTGTTTTAAACTTCGTCTCCTTTGTATGTTGTACCTTGCAACAATCAGGAATGTTAGATAAAAAAAGATCCCAGAGATTTAACCTGATTGATACTTCTACCTTGGAACCGTTTCCAGAAGGGTGGCCCGCGTGTGTGTTTAAACTAGAACAGGAAGAGGACCTGTGCAGAGCCTCAGAGATGCGCATGCTTAGTCCACTCTAATTTAGAACCGTGTATTGTATCGACTAGGGGTGGTGGTAAGAATGAAAATGTCAGTTTTCTGTGCACAGCCAGGTTTTTTTTTTTTTTTTAATTAGAACATGTTTTATCTGAACTTGATCGAGTTTGTGGATATGGACTGTGTAGAGCTGGAGAGCCAACTGCCACCAACGTGGTTACTTTTAAGTGCTTAGTTTGTGTAACCACATGACCTCTTGGAATCCTCTCCAATGCCTTGGGCTATCGGGAGTGGGCCGAAGTTACCTACGGTCCAAGGGCACACGGGTCAGGGTGGGGCAGGAGTTGGTCTGGATTTCAGGTGCTCCGGGACTATGCTGGCTGCAGGGCCCGCCTTCCGTGGAGCATGCTGCGAGAAACTTTCATCCTGGAGACAGATCGGAGAGCCTAACACTGTGTGTGTGTGTGTGTGTGTGTGTGTGTGTGTGTGTGTGTGTGTGTGTGTGTGTGTGTCAGAGAAGAGAGAGAACAGAGACAGAGAGAGTGTGTGTGTACAGGTGTTCAAGACAGAGAAAGGGGGAAAAAAATGCCAGACACCCCAAAGGAGTTTGATTTTCATAAATAGATCCCTTGGCCAGATTTCATGTAACGGTGGGATGATTCATTAACAGTTTTGCTAAGAATTTTTGGTGCCTTCACGCATTTGCCTCAGCCCACTTCCTCAGCCTTCTTTCATGCCACTTCCTTCTTGTTGAACCTCTCCCCTCCCCCTCCCTGTCTTGCCTACCCACGTTCTGGTTCTGGGCGCACTAGACCGCAAGCCACCAGAAAGTTCCACGCTGCTTCACTCTTTCTCGCTATGTGTCTTCAGTGATCTCCTCCCTGAATCGTCTGACTTTTCAAGGGCCTCTTGGAAAGACAGGTCCTCCACTATCTTCCTTCACTGACCAAGCTTGCCTTCAGGTCAGCATTGCCTTGATTGTCTCTCTCTCTCTCTCTCTCTCTCTCTCTCTCTCTCTCTCTCTCTCTCTCTCTTTTTCTGTCCTGCCCCACACGTAGAGCAGTGTCCCCTCTCTCCACCAGCGCATAGGGCTGCTGAAGATATTGACTGAAATGGACATTTGTCACTTTTGTATTTTTTAATGAATTCGTTACATAACAGGAAAGCCTCGGATTTCACTTCCTACTTTTCGTGCCCCCTGAGTCCTTGTGGCGACTGCTGTAAGGGGACATACATGCAGCAGTCATTATCCTCAGCTGTTGCTCTGCTCCTCTTCCAAGGCTCCAGTCTTCATTTTAGCCTCACAGCTCCAAATGGACAACGACTTCGGCAAATATAAGACATGATATGATGACTGTAGACTTCAGAAATAAATGACACCAGTCCATCATTGTATTTTAAATGCAGTTACAGGCGTACTACTTAGCTATCCTTACACAAGCTAAATTCCCCAGATAGGCCTTTGTTAGGAAGTGAACACAAGGACACATGTTAGGAACATTACTTAATCACTCAGTATTCTTAGAAAATTCATGCAGCAATCAAATCTCAAAATAAAGCTAAATCATAAAATTAAGACATTTCCACATTGAGCTCATGTTTGAGAAGAGCTGAAAAGCTTTATGCTTAGATTATAAAGTCACTGGACTTTATGACTAACGGCAGATGTTATAGCAGAATGACACTGATTAGATTAATGTAAATTTTATCCCTGGGATTTTTTTTGATGGGGGGAGGGGGCAGAGTTGGTAATTTCCCACTTCACAGATACCCAGTGAAATAAGATGACTCAGTTTGTGTACTGAGCAACGCAAAAATAAAAGTCGAATTTAGAGCCCATCAACATATATAACTGATCTGTCAGCCAACTCTGCCAGTTGCAAGGGTTCCTGTTTTGCTAGATGACAATGCACTTCTAACATCAAAACACTGAAGGCTTTCTGAAGTGCTGAGACACTGCCTCCTGACCACATCTCCATCACCTAGGGGAATCTTGCTCCAGCTGTTGAAGTGGAGGTGCTCCCAGACAGACAGACAGACAGACAGACAGACAGACAGACAGACAGACAGACAGACAGCATCTCCTGCTGTTTTCCTCAGCTTCCTTCTGACTCAGCTTCCGGTCTTCACCGCTCACTCTTCCTGTTGTTTCTGTGTGTCAATTTCCATCATTGCATTCGTCTTCCCATCAGTTTCACAATGGCCCCATCTTGTAAGATATTGCAAGCCCCGTTGCGGGGAGAGACAGTGAGGAAGAATTTCAGTTATCGCCCTAATAACGACAACAGCTAATGCACCCACCCTCTCTTGGGATTGAGCTTTTCTCAATCCCAGCAGGTGAACACTGGCAGGTCCTTTGCGTTTGACAACATTTTTGAAGACCGAATGAGTGCTGTATCTATGGTTGGAATCCAGAGAAAGTCTTATAACAAACTATAGTGCGTGCATGCCTAAGGTCTGAAGTATAGCCTCCCCTGAAGTGCATGGCGTGATGGCTTTGATTAGAGACTCTTCTGTGGTCACCGCATGAGCTCTGTCCTGTGCATGTGATTGTATTTGGTGTGTACAATGAATGTACAGACCACACAACATAATCTTTTCCTTTAAAATCTCAGAACAGGTCTTAGTCTTAGGCGTTAAGAATGTCTTCAGTCGAGTGGCCTTCACATTTTTAGTGTGCTGTGACTGACGGTCAGGAATAAATTAATTTGTACACCTGAGTACATATACCTACAATTATACAGTAATTGCCAAATATAAGTGTTCTAAAGACCTTTTACAAATGGAAGAATGCTATAGCTGTGGATGGGAGAACAGAAGTTGGAAGAGACCCAGGTAGTGAGTTAAAATATGTTTTCCTCAGCTTCAGAGCCTGGGTCTATGTCAGTCCTATTTACAAGATGTACAAAGGCCATTTCTCAAATTTGGCCAGCCCCACCTCCCCCGGAAGGAAAAGCTAAGATGTTAAATTGAGGAACCAGCAAAGCCACGGCTCTGTGGTTGCAGCATTGATTCTTAGTTTAGCACAAGCTACATGGACCCCTACCTATCCCTCTCTTCACACACACACACACACACACACACACACACACACACACACACACACACACGTTAGTAACTGAACTCGCGTGGACATCAGAGGGTACATCCTCCACAGCGGAAGACTGGGGCACCAGTTCTGGTACCAGGCTAGTTACGTACATGAATTGTAGTCTCCCAGATAATTTGCTCTCATTTTTATTCTGCTTACACTTTCCAGAGGGAACTTGCCTGATGCGATAATTACCTCGTATTTAATAATCTGCCTTCTGGTTCCATATTCTTATAAAGTCATTAAAATTTATCCAAGGCATGTCTCTGAATCAGTGAGGTAGAGTACCACCTAGAATTATTTGTATGATATCTGCTTATTGCCCTAAGTGCCATTGCTCAGGCAGAATTTTGATTAGCATAAGTCATTGTCCTCTTTATTGCAAGTGAACATTCTACAATGTGGGTCCTTATAGCTCCTAGATAGCACAAGCTCACAGCAGCTGAAGTGCCTGACTGAAGTATCTGAATCCCAAATGCTCTGAAAGTCGAAACTTGTGAGTGCTGATATCGTTCTCAGGAACTTTCAGACTCTGGAATATTCCAGGTTTCAAATTTTTTTGGATAGATGTCATGCAAATATCTGTAGAACTCTGAAGTCTGAAGCACCCCTGGTCCCAAGTGTTTTGGATGAGGGGTGTGGACTCTGTATTTCTATTACTTCTATTCGCATTGTGACTGAATAACCGACAAGAGCCACTTAAGGGTGGAGCGGTCTGTTTTGAGTCACCCTTTAGAGGTTACGGTCTATCTGGGTAGGGAAGGATTGGTTACTGAAACTGCTGTAATAGTGGTTCTGGGAACATGAGGATCAATTTGTTCACATCGAGATCGAGGTAGGTTGGACCAGGGCCAAAAGCAGGTACCCCCTTCAGCTAGCCAGGCCAGAGACCCAAAGCTTGCACATTATCTGGAGACCAGCTGCTCACATTCAAACATCTCAGACTCAAATCCTAACTGTTGCCTTCACCCAAGGAAGGACAAGGGTGATAGAAATTGCTCATGGAGAACTTGAGGTCACAGGTACCGAGAGAAAGTACCTGGGGAAAAGGCAGGGTTGCAGCTCTCCAGTGATGAGCAGCCTTCATCATCTTAGAGCTAGGAATCGAGCTGGCCGTGCCATCTCCAGTGGTTTGCTAATGTCTCTTAAGTTTCCTCTTTGGAATGATGAAAGGAACCATGAAAACTTTTTGGGCGTCCCCCTGCCTTACTGACCTTCATGTAGAGATTTTCATCAAGATATCACCAGTGCTGTTTCTGTCTTCTGACCACTGAGAGTGACAGTTGGGACACTTCAGCTCTCTGTGCTTTTGGTGGCCTTGATTCTCTCTCCAATTTCATACAAATATGAAATTGTTTTTTAGAAGCTTTCCGGTATTTTTTAGTTTTAGTTTTGTTTTGTTTTTTACTTTTTTGTTTTAGTTTATTCTGAGATCCGCCTGCCTCTGCCTCCTGAGTGCTGGCATGAAAGGTGTGCACCACCACCGCACAGTTATTTTTTTAAAGTATTTGTTTACATGTTTATTCTGTGTACATGTGCACATACCATGGCACATGGAGACAGAGGACGACCTGAGATGTTGTTGCTCTCCACCATGTGGCTCTCAGGGATTGAACTCAGGTCCTCGGGTTTGGCAGCAAGGGTCTTTATCCACTGAGCCATCTCACTGGCTTATAAACCAGTATAAAATAAATCTTACTTTACAGGTTTTTAAATCAGGGCTTACAGCTCTTAGTCATGGAAGAGACAGATACGGTGTATAGAAAATTAGCAAACGGACACAGATTTGGATTCATAGTCTGGCTTTTGACCATATCAAACACTGAACAATCTCTTGACCCTCTGAGGCCAGTTTAGTTTATTTTAACTTTTTATTGATTCTTTGTGAATTTCACAGCATGCACCCCAATCCTACTCATCTCCCCGTCCTTTCATATCTACCCTCCACTCTTACACCTGTACCCCAAAGAAAACACAAAATTTTAAAAATAAAACACCCAACAAAACAAAAACAAAAACAAAAACCAGACATTTCACTATGGAAGCTACAGTGTGTCCCAGAGTGCCTCACAGTGTGCCTGTCCCTGAGTGTCCCAAGTGTACCTGTTTGTCCACACAGCTTGACTTGCATTGCAATGAGTCATTGGTCTGGTTTGAGGCCTCTGGCTTCTGCTTCACTATCCATACTGGATCCTCATTGGGACTCCTCTGGGATATCCCATTGTTGCCACGTGTCATGTAGATCCTGCATCTCTGGATCTGCAGGCCCGGCCCCTTCACTTGCTCCAGCAGCTCACAGATGGGGTGGATGCTGGGGTGATCCAACACAAAGCCCTGGATTGGGGCTTGAGTTGGTCACATGGCCAGCTCCCCTGTACCAGGGACAGATCTCCAGCACTGCCCAGCTCTGCCAAGTGCTGCAGCTGGCAAGGAGCAGAGCCAGCTCTACCAAGTGCCCAAGCCACTGAGGGGCAGCTCTTTGAAGCCCTTGGACATTGACATGGTCCAAGGTGGCAGGCCAGACCAGGGATGTCCGCATGGCCTTTGGTGGTAACACAAGACATGGGCATCAACACAGACCCCAGACATGCACAGGCCAGGACTTCACCATGGCCTCAGGTGGCAGCCCAAGCTCTCCACATCAGCCTATTCCTCCCCACCCCCACATCTCCAGTTCCACCTCCACCTCTCTTCATAGTGCTCGAACCACTTTGCTTCTCTTTCGCTCCCATCTCTCCACCACACTCTTCCATGGCATAGCGGCATGTGAGCCATGTGGTGGCAGATGGAGACCGATTTCTTTTCTGTAAATGGAAGCAGCTGCTGTCTATTTTTTGAGCTGCCCTTGGGTCCGTTGTTCACTACCATTTTCCCACGTTGCATCCCGGGGAAAGCCTACTCTGATCACACTACATCTGATCAATATCATGTCAAGCATTTGAAGTATACTTGCTATAATATTTCCCCATATATCCAGGTATAAAGTTGGTATTGTTGTCTCTTTATTTTCTAAGGCTGAGGGAGGTTTCTTAAGGGATTTATCTACAGGTCATAGCAGTAGCTCATAGAGTCCAGATTCACAGATGCCTCATCCATTTTAAGTGCATTTCTTAAGAGTGCAAACTGTGCCAATGTAAACCCCATTGGTAAGAGCTGGAGAAGCTTGCTCTAGCAAAGGACCTGGATGCAGTTCCCAACATCCACAGGGCAGCTCAAAACCCTGAACTCCAGTTCCAGGAAATCTGATGACCTCTTCCAGCCTCCTCAGGTACCAGGCACACACATGGTGCGTACACATGCATGTAGCCACACATACTTACACATGCTAAATAAAAATAAATGAATCTTACATACATGACATTGTAGTCAGGCATGTAGCGCATGTCTATCATCCCAACACTCAGAGCCTGAGGTTGGAGAATCAAGAGTAAGGGTCCACCCTGGTCTACATATTGAAACTCTATAACCTAGGTGTCACCTGATGGTAAGTCTTAAGTGTACATGTCTGGGATTGAGTATTGAATGGTTTGTTCCTTGTGACATATTTTCTATCAGTAAGAGATCCCAGCTCTGTGTTGGGTGCATCTACTGGTGTGACAGACACTCGAGAAGCAAGCAAATAAGTGCTTGAGGGTTTGTGACATGCCGTCTGACAGTTATGCAAGTATTAGGTTATGTTGTGTAGCCACTGAAATGTCCCTCTTGTGACACTTAAAACTTTGACACAAGAAACATCTCATCATAAACTGGTATTAGTGAATATTTGCTAACTGCCCGTGACTCGTCTTCCTCCCTGCCCACCCCTGCCCCGTGTGTGTGTGTGTGTGTGTGTGTGTGTGTGTGTGTGTGTGTGATTGACCTTGTTATCAGAGATTCTAAAGGAACAACTGGGAGCTTGTGTTGCCCTTGCTAATATACAACTATGGTTACTGGTCTCGACTCAAACTAGAATACAGAAAGTGCCTAGAGATTTAGGGGGTGAACAATTAGGACGAATTGCAGTGCAGGACAACAGAACTTGTACCCAACAGGAGGGGAGGGGAGCAACAGGGGCCGTTACCACAGATGCCCAAAGCTCTCTCACTTCTCAGGGCTCTCTGTGGATGTGGTTGGGCTTTTCTTAACATTACTGTGTATTTTCCAAGTCTGGCCACACTTCCTCAACTGTTAGAAGGTACTTTCCACTGTTAGCACTTCAGGCAAAGCAGAGCTCAGAGACCCTTAAAAAAAAGTTAATTGATATCAATGCTGATGGCTTCTAGTATCACCTGCCTGGTCTGCACCATCTGAGGGGCTCCTAAAACTTCAAGAAGGGAACTGGCATACAGGAGCCAAAACACAGCACGCCAAGGTGTTTGAGAGATAGGTCATGGCGTAAAACCTAGAGTGGCATTCACACAACACACAGAGTGTACACACAATCAAGTGTGACTTCGGGGTAATGACTATTGTATTTCTTACCTGTAGACATAGAAATTTACTCTGCTCCCTAAGATAAAGTTCAGACCTTTGCATCTTTTTTACTGTCTACCCTTTCCTCTCCCCGACTCTCACCCCATTTCCTTTATGTGTATCTCATGGTTCAGGGATTTCCCCCCCCCCGGGCGCCCCAAATCTTCAGGTTCTTGAATTTTAATGGATGTGTTTCCTGACAACTTGGTCAGACCCAACTAAGATTCTGGACATTCCACTTCTCTATTGAAGCTAGTCTCTGACTCACTTCTCTACTCTGGGGGGTGGGGGGGGGCATTTTCCCAACTCCAGCAGCTCTGGTTCCCTTTTCACAAAGCAGAGTTTTGTGAGAGGCAGTGCCCTAAGGAGGAGCAAGCACGTACAAGCCAAGGAAACTGTTTCTAGGTGGAAGCGCTTTGTTTACATTTTATTATCTGTACTGTGCGTGTGTGTGTGTGTGTGTGTGTGTGTGTGTGTGTGTGTGTGTGTGTGTGTTTGAGGTATAGCCTGTGTCACTGACATTTACCTTCTAGAAACAAGAGAATCTCAGTTCTGTGCTTCCCTTCTGTGGGGATCAGCATCCAACGTCCCTGACTTTAGCTACACTGAACCAGCACTAGCCATCTCTGTAGGCTTTTGTTTGCCTTTCGTTTTACAGAGCTGTTTCCATCTTGGTTGTATGGAAAACTCCATAGTGAGTCCCTAGGACTTAGCTTGATGTTGCCTTCTCTGGAAAGCCTTCCCTTTCGTTGTTTACCCCATCTCTCTTCCTCATCCCTGCCCCTCCTGCCCCCTGCCTCTTTCTCATTCCCATCTCCCCATCCTTTCTCCTCCCACTCCTTCCTCTGACCTTTCCCCTCTTCCCTGGCATAGTCCTGGACTCCCTTCTCTGAGCTCACAGCACCATGATACCATTTTAAAATGACTCCGGGTAGTGTAGACTTTCATTCAGTTGACTCTGTGTCTCTGAAAGCATCTTTGTGTTTTCAGTGTACAAGATAAAACATCTGCTTCACAAAACAACCGTGAATAACTAAAGTATGCAGGACTCCCGGTTACAGGACCTCTTTTCACCATGAGAGCCATGGGGACACAGGGAGGAAAAGCCAAACCTGGCGGTGGCCTTGCTTGTCTTTTATTTCCTTTAAAATGCTGAGGAACTGGAGAGAAGATATGGCTAGAATTTCCCCAGAGATCGCTAGACCTGAGTTTGTAGGCTCAACGTGGCCCAGGCTTTGGCCTTTTGGAGTTTCCTTTTGGGTCACCCTGATGAAGGGCAGAGAACAGATACAGGAATGTGGTAACCAGGACACTTGGAAAGTGAGGAGCCTGGCCCAGTTCACAGCTACTTGACCCTAAGCTAGTCATTTAACCTCGTCCCCTCGGTAATGCTCGTGGGACTGTGGTGAGATCTGAGCGTCATAATGTGGAGAAAGCACTCAGCAGATATTAACTGCTATCGTTATGACCCAAGGCTTTCCACTGCCTCTTAGCTACTGTTTTCTCTGACTCTTGATGACTAGGCCTATCTAGAGTCTCTGGGTTAAAGATCCCACATAAAAAAGGGGGAAGGCTGACTGACCTTCGAGAAATCTACTCATCTGTTGAATCTAAGCTTCTTAGTTTGTTTTGTGCTGCTGTGACCAAATGCCTGAGGCTGGGTAGTGTATAAGCCAGAGAGATTCACTCTTTCCGTTTTAGAGGCTGGAACATCATCCAAGGGTGAGGGCTACATTTAACGCCTCTGCTTCATCCCGTGGTAGCAGGCAGAAGGCAAGAAAACACAGGCCAGGAAGGGCGAGAGTATGCAAGCTCCATTCTACCAAAGGGAAATCCCTACCATATTGACCTTAACTAGCTGATGGGGACTCTGCACTAAATACCCCCTCATTGTCATTAGCCCTCCCTTTAACACCACTACATTCCCCATTCAGTTCCTAACACAACTTTGGAGGATACATTTGAACTGCAACACTGTGTATATTCCTCTAGGGGGCCATCTGTACCTCTCACCAGGGGAACAAATAAATTCTCCTGAATTCTATATTGAGTGGTGTCTATTTTCCTTAGCAAAGGAGCCACATCCTTGTATTCTCAGCACCTAACACAGGCCCCAGAGTGCAGCAGATATTTGGCGATGTCAGTTGAAGGGATAACTGTACACATTTGAGTTTGCTAAGGGCACACGTTTAGAATAGCTGGAGAATGGGTTTCAGAACCCAGTTAATGATATTCAAATTCCACTCATGTAGACACTCCACCACCGCATTCTATAATTCTATGCTTTTTAAATCTTCTCTACATAAGCTATTGGTTTGGGCTGCTTCTAGAGTTACAGAAACATTGCAGAGGTATTGTGAAGACTCCCCTTATGCCTGTCACTCAGGTTCCATGTTTCTTTGCTTTCTCCAAACTGATTTCTAGTTGACCTGTGAGATGATATGTGTTTCTCGTGCAACATAGGTTTTGAAATGTATCTGCACTATGTTAAATGACTGCGTTACCTCATGGTTACGCTTTGATGTAGTCAACCCTCTTAGGCCACCTTCTTCTCGTTTTCAAGAGTGTGGCAGACTGTCATCAGCTGTAGTCAGTATGGTGCACAGCAGCTTTCCTGAACTTATTCCTCCATGCAACTGTGACAGTGCATGGCCCCTGGCCACTGTAGCTTCTGGTAGCCACTGCTCTACTCTCAATTTCCATAAGAATGAATGAATATATGTATATACATACACACACCTATATGTGTATATGTATATTTATATGTGTGTATGTATATATGCATATATATATAATATTCTACATATTAGTGAGATGAAGTAGTATTTGAGTTTCTCTGGCTGTCTTCAGATTCATCTATGTTATTGCACTGACAGAAATTTTCTTCCTGTTTTTTTTAAAGGAGTATAATTCCATTGTGTTTTAATTTTACCATGTGCCTCATATAGATGATTCTTTATTGAGTCATCAGTTAATGGACATTTAAATTGTTTCTGTTTCTTCACCATATTTTCTTTGATACAGCACCTCACTATGTAGCTTCCCAGGTGCTTTTTGGGGTGTCCTGCATGGGGATGTAGATCCAATGGGTTCTTGCCCTCTTAGTAAATAACCAATAATGGGGTAGCTGAACCATGTGGCATTTCTGTTTTTAGCCCCTTCAGGAATCTCCTGGCTCATTATAAGGGTTATCTTACAACCCAGTCTGGTGTTCACTGGTTAAGGAAGTTGGCACAAACGCTGAGTAGAGCAAAGCAAATTTAAAGGTTGAAAAATAAACTCCTAAACCAACAGCTGAAAAGGACACACCATCTCCAAGGTGGGAGATTTATGAATTGACCAGCTCCTATAGTTCTGTCTAAGATTAGTCCAAGAAAGGAGGAGCTGTAATTGTATCAGAAAAGATTTAGGTTACAAGGCAGGGATATGAGACACCGGAGAGGTTATAGAGTTTCCTTATTTGGGTCTTTTTAAAGAAAATGCTAGCTGGTTCTCTTTCTGGGACATTCTGTTCACTGGCTCGCCCAGAAGCTAGGAATGAACTGGATCAGCTTCTCTTTAGCCGTGTGATGACATCCCAGAAAATAGGTCCCACGGGCCACTTTGACAGCTCTGCTGCTCCGAACTGCTCCACTGGGCAGCCGAGCAGGGACATCTGCCTGGGGTCCATGAGGAGATGCATCTTCGGGAACAGCTCTGTTTGTGACGAGAGGTAAGAACAGGGACAGTGGCTGGCCCCTGGGAGCCAGGCCCCCTCCCTCACTTGCTCACTTCTTAAGAGACACCTCTGGCGTACAGCCACTACTCTGGTGGGCAACCATACCAACCACGTTGTTCTCTGCAAGCTAGGCTCTAACCTACAGATTCACTGCTCAGCTACTGAGTGGAGTCTCGAGACGTTTAACGTGGAAGGGACTCCCCCTCTCAATTTATGGATGAAGAAATGAGGACCAGAGGACAGACTGGAGGTTAATGCTACAGAGCCGGAAGGGAGGCAGGGTCTCCACACGAGCGCCCAGACACAGCCTTCCCTCACTCCCCCTGCCTTCTACCTCAGTAGAGACTCATTTGGCAAACTTACTCATTTAGTGAATTGTGTGGACTGATTTTGATATTTGGTATTTTCACTTACTTATGTCTATATTTCTGTTCTTTGAGACAGGGTAGTCATGACTGGCCCAGAATTCTCGCCATGTAGCAAAGGCTGATCTCAAACTCAAGGAGATCTTACTGCCTCAGTATCCTTTGCGATAGGCTTGTGGGTCCATGTCACGATGTCTGTCATGCTATTTTCATTTTAGATAGGCCTCCTCTCTGCTCCTTCTTTTTTTTTTTTCTTTAATTAGAAAAGGTCTGTGTTTAACCTTTTCACTCCAGGAAATCCCACTGTGTTAACCATATGCATTACATTAATCATCACCCACGAGTTACATTCAACACTTGACATTTAAACGTGGGCTTCGTGAAGCCTTAGCCTTTGGGACTTCCATTCTGGTTCCTCTTTCTGCATCTCCCAGCAACTAGAGCAGAGCTCTGTACAGAAACAACTAGGTGGGATTTCATTCACAGATGAGTGAATGGTGTTTGATATTCAGACGATAACTGTAGATTGATCGACATCAGTTCTTTGAAGAAATGTTTTTGGCATGCTCTGAATTTTGACGGGGAGAAGCATGGTCCTTAAAATCCCTGTGCTAGAGCAGGATGAAAAGTAGCTGTGGATTCCAGAGAGGCTAATACCAGGGGTAGCACTGTAGCCTGAGCAAGAAGAGGGGTGCCAGTGTACTCTAGTACCCTCAGACTCCAGCCTGGTGTGTCAGCCTTGCTTATATAGCTTGGGATGGATATTGGTAGAGAGCAGAGGTATTGGGGATGTTCAAGGAAGGACAGGCGGGGCAGCATGGTCTCTTGAGTTGGAGATGGGGATGGGACTCATCCCTGTAGCTTCAGAAGCCCCTCAATTGAATGGCCAACTCCTAGAGGCTTTCAGAGCGTCACCATGGTGAGCAGGCTAGAGTGCTGGGACCTGCTGGCTTTCCTAGCCGTGTCTGCCTAGCTGCAGATTTGCAGTGACAGGCCTCCCTTGTCTTCTCCCCTAAGTCCTTCAGGTCAGAGGCTGGGAAGAAAGGAGTCTGCATCTTAGAACAGTCTGTGGGAAACTGGTGCATCTGCAGAAAGAAATTAAAAAAAAAAAAAAAAAAAGTCAAATTTGAGGTTTAACTTGATAGAAGGATTTGTAAGAGTCTCTCTAAGTGCCCATTAATATCGTTTGTAATTGAATTCATTTTTTAAAAGGTATGTTTGGATATTTTCCTGCTTGTATGTCTGTGCACCAATTGTGTAACTGGTGCACGTGGAGGTCAAAAGAGGGAGCTGAGTCCCTTGGAACTGGAGTTACAGACAAATGGGAGCTGTCATGTGGGTGTTGGAAATCTAAACCCAGGTTCTCTGCCATTGCAGCCAGTGCTCTTAACCACTGAAGCATTTTTACAATTCCTTTAACTGAATTGTTAAAAAAAAAAAAAAAAAAAAAAAAAAAGCAAAGTCATTTAAAAGCTGTATTTTTTAAGAGTTCATCCTTTGTCTGAAAGGTGAACATAAGGAGCTTGTATCCAGTGACTAAGAGTGAGTTGCTGTATATTCTTCGTTAGCTCTCCTAAGGGTGTTTCTGTGAAGCAGGCTCGGCAAGCAGCTTTCACCCTTTTAAACTGTAGGGATGTTCTCTTTGGCTACAGAACCGTGTCACATCTTTGCTTCATTTCTTAGTCACCTTAAGCTACTGTCAGCCCCGGTTAGCTCCCGTGTTACACAGACAGTGCGTCTCTGATCGTTCACCGTTCGTGGAGGTCTCTGGAAGCTCTGTCATCTCCCTGGTGGATGTTGAGATCCCCTGAGGTTGCTCAGATGCAACTGGGACCAAGAGTCAGAAGTTTCCAGTTTTCCTTTACCGACAGAGTCATATTGCAGAGAAAGTGGGGCACAGGCAGAAGCGTGCCTTGGTCACGTGATACTAGGTGGCAGATGCCTGGGACTCTAGCAGGTGGATAACTGGTCACTACTGTCCCTAACCTTAACACTGGTGTACCCAGAGTAGCCTGTGTCACCGCCCCAGGAAAGGCCACTTTCCCCCCTCTTTCTGCTGTTTTCACAATCAGTTCTGAAACCTGAGAAATCCCCACTCCTAAGTCCACACTCACTTAGAGGAGCCGTGTTCTGCAAACCCCTCAGCACTGTGTTCTGTAAACCCCATGTTCTGCAAACCCCTCGGCACTGTGTTCTGTAAACCCCATGTTCTGCAAAACCCTCGGCACTGCGTTCTGTGGTAAACACCTATTAAGTGGCTTCTGCATTTGGTCCTTGGGCAATTTGAGTCAAAATACTTTGGTAATAACTCATTCTCAGAATCACTGGGCACGACCCAGCTGGGGAACACCACATATCTGGAAGCCGAGACACAAACCTGGTCGTCTGTCAAGAAGGAACCGACTTTGTGGCTTTGGCAGCTGGGGAGTTACTTGAGCTAGTTTTAAAATTAAACAAACAAACAAAAAAACAGAAAAAACTAGTGATCTCTTTAGCCAACTGTCTTGTGATTCTATGGCAATTGATCTAAAAAGCCAAAGTCCCCGCGGGAAAGCAGAAGTGACCCAGATAAATGATTTGAGATTCATCCTCTTAGAGCTATGGTTTGGGTAGTGAACCATAAGGGAAGGTCCTGAGCTTACTGCTGGTTGAAATGCTTCCTGGGAGAGCACTATTAGATGGTGTGGTCATTAGAAAGAGACACGTGGGCTGGTGAGATGCCTCAGAGGGTAAAGGTGATTGGGGCTCAGCCTGACGACTGGAGTTTGATCCCTAGGTTCCCACATGGTGAAAGAAGAAAAACTTGACTCCTTCGAGTTTTCCTCTTACCCCTACTTGTTCAATGTGACACAGCCATACACTCCCCCCCCCCCACTAAATAAAATACCATTAAACATTTTACCAAAAGGTAGGGCATGGGTAGGGTCTGGGGATATAGCTCAGTGGAAGAACATGATTAATATATATACAGGCCCGAGTAGCAAAAAGAATAAATACTTTGGACCATACTCACCACAGGGTCTGTAAAGCTCAATTGAAAGTACTCACTCGTGCCCTGGAAGACACATGCCTTCTTCCTTTTGGGGCTCCAGATACCCAAGTAGGACCATTTACTACTGCCTGTATGGTGCTAGTATTGCAAAGGGACACCTTCCCCTGAGGACCTGGATAACAATAGGTGATAAGATAGCCCACTCCTTCTAACTGCAGGGATAAAAATGGGCACAGTCCCCTCAGGCAAACACATAAACTATGTAAGATCTCTAAAATTAGATGCTAAGGCAGCGATGTCCCTCTTAGACATGGCTGGTGTGCATGTTACAACATTAATCATGTCTTGCCTCACTCTGGGGAAGCGCTCTCCTTTCCACACTGCACTTGGTCTAATTAGTTGAAGGGTCTCCTCTCCGTCAAAGTCACTGAGACTCTCTCCTCTCTTCTCTGTGTTGGGAACACTAACCAGAATGGTCTTGGAGCATCTGTGCACAGACTAAGCATTTCACATGGATACATGAGTTTACCCCATGCATAAATCAGAAAACTGTAATAAACTTCGTCTGATGCTCCAGTCTCTAAAAGTGGAGTTGTATTTCTAGGTCCTGCTCAGCATGAAGGTAAAAGAAACGCAATGATCTGTGTAAGTCTGGGCCCTACACAGCCCACAGTGGCCACAGCAACTTAAGCTGTCAGCTCCAACCCTCTCACCAGCCCACTTCTGACACTGCTTAAGTACTCTTTTCTCTCTCCCCTTTTTCTTCTTCCCTCCTTCTCCCTCCCTTTTCTCTCCCCTCCCTCCCTCCCTCCCTTTCTTTCCTTCCTTCCTTCCTCCCTCCCTTCCTCCTTTCTTCCTTCCTTCCTTTCTTTCTCAAAGCTGTTAAACCAATGGAGACTTGAGGATTTTTAAACATGAAGCTATTTCCACTATTTTCATCTCCAAATTGATCTTCCCACTCTTAAACCTCTAAAAAGAATATTATTAGGTGTTATGTTACATTATATTAGACATTTGTTACTGGTTTTATTTTGTTGTTGTTTTGGTTTTTTGTTGGTTTTTTTGTTTTGTTTTGTTTTGTTTTTTTGAGACAGGGTTCCTTTCTGTGGTCCTGGAACTCACTAGTTCAGGTTGGTCTCAAATTCAGAGATTCCCCATGCCCCTGCCTCCTGAGTGCTGGGATAAAGAGGTATGCCGACATGCTTAGAGACATGTGGTATTTATACTAAAACATTTCTTCTTCATTATACCATGACCTTTAAAGTTTTTTGTTTGTTTGTTTTTTTACCCAATTTGATGGTTCTTCTATTGCTTCTATGGCTCTGTTCTTTAAAAGTTATTTATGTTTTTATTTATGTGTATGTGGGTGCCTGCGTGAGTTTATGCGCACCACGTTTGTACAGGCAAGACCAAAGGTCATCGGGGCCCCTGGAGTTGGACTTACAGGTGTTGTCGAGCTACCCGATGTGGGTGCTAGGAGTCAAATCCATCTCCTCTGCTAGGATAGTGTGTGTTCTTAACTGCTGAGCCATCTCTCCAGTTCTCTTAGCTCTGGTTTTCACACAGTGCAATCTCATTCCTATTTCTACGTAAACTTCTCGGCAGTCTCTCACAGTGTCCAATAATCGGACACTCTTGTGTGCAAACACAGGGTCAGGTTTAGATTCCATGACCCAGTTTACTTGTCTCAACCGTAGTCCTTGTGCTGTGCTTTTCCGTAACTAACCAGGTCATGCTTCACTTGGAAGAGCAGGGCCTGACCTATAGTAGGCATTCGTAAGATATGTGTGGAATATAAGAACCTGTGGACACCTATATTCCAAGTATAGGATGTATAACAAGCCTCTAGGAATTACAACAGTGTGTTAGGGAGACCCTGCTATGAATGCGCATGTGCAGTGTTGGTCTGCGCATGTGCAGTGTTGGTCTTGTAAAGGTGAGATGAGCCAACTCAGCCACAGTAACTTAGTAAAGTTACAGCAACTTTCCTATAACAGAGGCCCCCGTTGCATAACGCGCAGAGGTGCAAACTTCCTCTTCTGCAATTCCCAGACAGACTCATGATGTTGACATTCAAATTTCCCACCAGCTAAGGTATTCAAGATGCTTGCGAGCGATTGCTGATCTATGAATGAGTGCACAGAGTGAGCAGAAAGGCGTGGGGTGGAGTCTGGGCGCACAGGCGGGAGGAGGGGAGTGAAATGAGAATTGGAATGTGGCTGAGATGTGAGTCTTAGATTCTCTCAGCTTCTGCGTCCTTCTCTATAAAACGGAAATAGTCATACTAGTCATACCATCAGCTTATACTGAGAGTCATCGGGGGACAGTAAAATACTTACTACACCCCACAAATGCCCTCTCCTTAGCGCCTGGTAAGGATTTTGCTATGAACCTATGGTTCTTTTTAGCGTTAGTTTTTAGAGAGCTGGAGTTTAATTTTCAGCCACTTACTAGCAAAGTGAGAGATTTTAGGCATCCGTTGACTGCTGACACTCCTCGCTGACTGCCTCTGCTTGCTGTGCTGCATCTATGTCTATTTTTCTTTGGCTTGAAGATGCCTCTGTAACTTGGTTCAAATGAGTTTTGGAAATCTGATTGTAAGAGGAGAATGGGGAGAAGGAGAGGGAATGGAGAGAAAGTGGTGTTCAGATCACTAGTATATGTCTCTTTGGAATTTCTGTGCCCTGATCGTGTGTTGTTTGTACAATTAGCCTCCAGCATGACCTGGATCCCCCAGAGAATCCGACATACCATATCTAACGTCATACTTGTTAGATATAGAAGGCCAATGATAATAAAATAAAGTTTTAATCAATAACACAAAGGCCTCTTAAATGAGCTAAAATGCACCTATGTAGATACTTTTCAACCATGTCTCCAGTTCCCACCGATGACAGGAGCTAAGATCATGTTGGGCAACACTCTCAGGCTTGCTACTTTTATTTGCTTACTCTTGTGGCCTGGGGTATTTGTTTGTTTTCATTTCCATGCAATAATTTTATTAACAAAAGATTGGGTAACAAAAGTTTGAGCCATTGTCATTTCATGTGGCTGGAGAGTTTCACTCACATCGGCAGACATGCACCGCTCGCTCACATCGGCAGACATGCACCGCTCGCTCACATCGGCAGACATGCACCGCTCGCTCACATCGGCAGACATGCACCGCTCGCTCACATCGGCAGATAAGAGTGGATGCAGATTTCATGGGCATGTGTGATGAAGCTTGAAGTGTGGTGCAGTTTGACCCATGGGGTCTATTGCTATAACATTTGTTTTTTTGCATGAATGTCAGTCGTCACTGAGAACAAACACAGCACCACAGAATGATGTGGAAACATAAAAAAAGATAATTGGTTTAAAGCATCCTTGCCATAAATGGGAAACATTTTAAAATAGATAAGTTTATTCCAATGGTCAAAATAAAATTATGGTTAGACACATCCCACCCGCTGTTTCCCTACTCCATTTACAATCTCCCCTCAAGAAATCTGGCGAATGGAACCTCCATCCACGAAGGTAGCAAGGAGCCTTTCTGTTTCATTCACTTTCTGACCACTAGGGGGCAGCAGAGACGCGCAGGGATAGCCGGTTGCTCAGCAAATGTTTCTGAGAAAACATTTAAAATGTGTTTCAGATTTTCATATTTGAATTTTTAGAAGGTCACCTTCTTTCTTCATCCTTGACTGTGTGTGGCCAAACTTATGCACAGAACTCTTTGAATTTATAAAGTGCATCTACTGGCTTGGCTAAGCATTAATTTAAAGATAATCGTGATGGGGTTTGTAAAGATACTTATGTAGAAGTTAAAGGTTTTAATTGTACGTTTCTATATGGTAAATTACTCCAAAATATAGCAATCTTACCACCTCTTTCTCGGTTCCTTGTAATGTTGGTTTAGAGTTCAAATGGGCCAGAAGGTTCATGCTGGCCTTCTCAGCCAACTGCCAGGTGAATCCATTAGCTGAGAGTTCATGAGGGGCTGGTATTTAATTCTCCTTCACCTTAATTCTTCTCACTTCCTTATGAGAACAAGGCGGGGGGGGGGGGAGGATCGACAAATGATGAGTGCCCCAAGAATGAATATTTCAAAGTAAAAGAGGTAGGAATTTCTAGTCCCTCCACCACTTTATGATTGTCACAGAAATCCTAAGGTCAATTTAGATAAGCACTTACTAATCCTTAAGTCAATATAGATAAGCACCACGAGGCAGCATATGAGAAGCTGCCTCGAGGTGCGGGGAGGGGAGAGATTGCAGACAGCTGTCTTTGATGACCCCACGTGAGAGGCTGGGAGGCTTTGAAAGATGGCGACAAGTCATGGAGGGTGGGGGCGAACATGGCTTCCTCTAATAGACAGGCTTTGTTCTGAGCTTACAGGAATTCAGGTGCACATCGCTCACTCTGTTCTTCTTCTCTCAGGTCTGTCACCTAAAGCAGTGAAAATGGCCCGAGGATCCGTATCTGACGAAGAAATGATGGAACTCAGAGAGGCTTTTGCCAAAGTCGGTGAGTGGACCTGACCCCCCCCCCACACACACACACACACACACATCGTTGCGCCCTGGCACTGTTTGCCGCTGTACTCAACCTGTGGGTGGCGACCCCTTTGCAGGTCAAACTATGCCTTCATAGGGGTCACCTAAGACATCGAGAAATTGTAGGTGTTCCCATTACAATTCATAACAGTGTCAAAATTACAGTTATGAAGTCGAAATGAAAATAATTTTATGGCTGGGGGTCTACAACATGATGAACATGATGTATCAAAGGGTGGCAGCATTAGGGTTGAGAACCGGGGAGAGCTGGTTTCTGAACGATGCACCTGAGAGAAAACACTTCTTTCCTAATTAAAACAGCGAGCCCACTGCCTTTTCCGGTAGGCATTCCCTCTGCTCCCTTATTTACATCTTGCCTGCTTTTGTTTGATTTCCTTTATATTAATATTCTTCCACTCCTTATTGGTAAGCTCCTTGTGGTTTACTTTTTAAGTTTCTGTAAGATTTCCTAAGGATTGCAGAGGCAGGTAGGGCTCAGTCAGCAAAGTGTTGTCGCTCAAGCGTGAGTACCTGAGTTTGAACCCCAGCACCCACGTCAATGCTGGGCCTGGTTGCCTGCCTGGGGCAGCAGAGATGGGTGAGTCCCTGGGGCTCACTGGCCAGTTGGTCTAGTCAGTCGGTGAACTTCAGCTTCAGGGGGAAAGCCCTGTGTTGGAAAATAAATGGCTCCTGAGGAACAACACCCGAAGTTGTCCTGTGACCTCTGCATGTGAGTATGCCCTCACAGGCTCACACACACACACACACACACACACACACACACACACACACACACACGCAGGAAGATGCACACCCTTTCATGTACGCATGCATACATACATGCCTGCACATGTTCCTAAATATCCTCTTACTATCTCCCCTTAATTTCAAGATCTTAATTGGAATTAGAGTCTTTTACTGTGGGTGTTGGAAGTGATGTGACTGTCTAGATCCCAGAGCAATAGGCCTCCTGGCAGGCTTTTGCTTCTATCTGGGTCAGGCCCATGCCTGGTCACCTTCCTCCAGCCCCACCTGTCACCTAGTATCCATTTGCCTTTCTAAAGACTGCACCCGAGTTACCACAAAGCTTCACTCTATCCTTCGTGTCACAGATACCGATGGCAACGGATACATCAGCTGCAATGAACTGAATGACTTGTTCAAGGCCGCCTGCCTGCCTCTGCCTGGGTACCGAGTGAGAGAAATCACAGAAAACCTGATGGCCACAGGGGATCTGGACCAAGATGGGAGGATCAGCTTCGATGAGTTTATCAAGGTGAGCATGATGCTGAATTCTAGGCGATGCACTTGAAACTTGAACTCGATGTCAACAAACATCCAGAGAGGCGATCCATCCCTTCCTGGCTCGTTGGTACAGTTCTTACCTTGGTGGTTTCCTTGACTACAGCTTGGGTTTTAAAAAAAAATGCCTTAATCTAGCTGGGTGTGTGTCTAGGTTAGGGTGTTATTGCTGTAAAAAGACCCCATGACCACAGCCACTCTTACAAAGGAAAGCATTTAATTGGGGCTGGCTTAGAGTTTCAGAGGTTTAGTCCATCATCATCATGGTGGGAAGCATGGCAGCACGCAGGCAGGCATGTGTCCCGCGCTACCTTCTCGCCAGCAAGAAACAACGCGGCACACAAACAGGATCCTTCTGCAGCAAAGCTTTAATGCTCTTGAGAGGGAGAGCATAAGCTTCCAACAGGCAAAGGGCGAAGAAGAGAGAAGAGAGCGAAGAACCAAATCCCTCAGCTTATATAGAGCAAGATCGCCGCCTAGGACGTGTAACCCTCTGGTTGGTGGCCTGCTGTCACCCCAGATGACGCCACGGGAAAGGCAGGGCACAAGGGAATGGAAATCTACCCAGCACATGCGCAGCTGCCTTGTTTGTTTGTTAGAGCACAGGACATCAGCGCCATCTTGTAATGGCGAATGTGAGGGCGGCTCCCCACAGGCATGGTGCTGGAGAAGGAGCTGAGAGATCTGCATCCTGTTCTAAAGGCAGCAGAAGGAGACTGTGTGTCACACTGGGCATAGCTTGAGCACAGGAGACCTCAAAGCCCACCTCCACAGTGACACACTTTCTCCAACAAGGCCACACCTACTCCAAGGCCACACATCCTAAAAGTGCCACTCTCTATGGGCCAAGCACTCAAACACATGAATCTATGGGGGCCATGCATATTCAAACCTCCACAGTGTGGAAGTCCACCTCCATAATCCCTGCATTTGGGAATCTAAGGCAAGAGGATGTGTTTTGAGTTCAAGGCCAGTCTGGGATATATAGTAAGCACCAGGCTAGCATAAACTGTAACAAGAGTTGGTCAAAAAAAAAAAAAAAATCAAAACCAAATGAACCAAACATATTATGTTTTTAACAGGTCTTCCATGGCTTAAAAAGCACCGAGGTTGCCAAAACCTTCCGAAAAGCTATCAACAAGAAGGAAGGGATCTGCGCGATTGGTGGCACGTCCGAGCAGTCCAGCGTTGGTACCCAGCACTCTTATTCAGGTAAGCTGTGCTGATGGGCGGGAAGCAGAAGAAGCAAGTGTGAGCTGAGAGAGCTAAGGACTGGGGAAGGATACACTGAGGAGGAAGGACTCAGGCTGTCTGCAGTTGCAGAGTCAACATTTGGTATGCAAACCAAAGGGGTAAAAGCCAAGAAGCAAGCACACCCACCTGGATGGAAACCCATCTTCCCCTGTGGGAGTGGACCAGTTCCAGGCACAGGAGCTGCCTGAGCCCCAGGGGGCTTCGTGTACTGAGTGACCTCATTTGGATTTAAAATGTGCTTTAAACGCTGCCAAATCTCCTTTAAAAACTTATGGGCAAAATTAGCCTTTTTTGAGTCTTCATCTTCAATATCGTGATCATTTTTAACGCCTGCTGAGTGGTCAAAAAATATTGATTGGGGAAAGAAGTTTTATATTTATTCCAAAGGCTAACACGGAGCAGCCTTAATGGATGCTTCTGAGATCGCGAATGCTGTGGTTGCTCAACGTGTCCTAAAGTTTAGTTTTCTAAAGGATGATTCAATGTTAAAGATAAGTGTGTGAATAGGCACTGTTTGCTGTTGCTAAGACAAAGTTTAGCCTTTCTTATTAAAAATATATTATGTTTATTAATTCTTTGAGAAATTTATATGAAGTATTTTAAACATATGCACCCCTCCCCCAGCTCCCCCCACAACCATCCGTTCCTTTCTCCCATCCCTTCCAACTCTCTTTTGAGATTTCTTCTTCTTTTTCTTTCTCCCACTGTGTCTTGGGAATGGGTCATGGGAATGTGTGCGATTGTCACAATACAGAGAATGGGCTCTTCTTCTCCTCAGGCAGTGGTGGGGTTTCATGCACACCTTCCTACTTCTATACTGGGATTTTTGACTGCCTCCAGCTTGCTTAGGGCTTCCACATGCCGTCACCATCGCTGTATTCATAGGTGCAACACTTGTGTCTGGTAAACACTGTTTCCTTAATGCTGGCAACCGCCTCCAGCTTTTAGAATTTTTTCACTCCCTCTTCTGAGAACCTGAGCCTTGAGGGTAGGGGCGTGGCATGTATGTCCCGTTTAGGGCTGAGCATTCCACAGTCTCATGTTCTCTGCAGGTTGACCAGTTAGGGATCTCTGAGTTATTTGCCATTTACTGGAAGCTCCTCCTATAAGGATCGAGAGGAGCTCTGATCTACAGTTGTAGCAATATGTCATGAGAATTGGTTTCATACTATGCCCATTTAGCAGAATACTGTGTTCTCTCCTAGGGCCTGTGGCCTAACCAGCCACAGGTTCTTGGTCCCTTTAACACTACCAGGTATGGGTTCTACCTCATAAAGAAGATGTTAGACCCAATTTTTAAAAGGGTAGTTGGTTACCCCCGTAACATTTGTGCCGTTATTGCACCCATGGGCTTAGCTTATCTGGCCAGTTTTAGCTTGCGGGGCTCTGAATGTACTCCGTCTTATCTAGCCTTGTATTTTTAAGTCTAGGACTTTTCCAAGCTTTGACTGTGTGAAGGTGCATCACGAATCTGCAGAACAGCGATTCACTATGCAGCCTTTGACAGTTCAGAATTCCTCTGGGAGACACTTGTTTTCAGTGACAGACAATTTACAAAACATGGTGCTGGGGAGAAGGCAGAGAGATCTTCAGGTTTTACTAAGACCTGTAAGATCAACTCCTTGCAGCTTTGCTGGTAGGAAGGAAGACTCCATTGCACACAGGTGATTTCACTTCCTAGCTGTCCCCTTCTAACCGTAAAAAAAGCCCAGCCATATCTCAGTGATCATCCCCGACAAACAGCATCTAAATCTGCGGGCAAACCAGGCGGGATCCTGAGTTTTGTCCTGTAAACACCAAACCACATTGTATAAAGTATGTATAAACCATAAGTATATACCCACAGAAATACTTATTACTTATCATCATCCAAATATAACATGTGCATTTTTTTTTATTTTGTCCTAAATCTTTAATTGCACCTTTATAACTAGATTCAGTGTCCGGTTCTTAAAGGGCCTCTGATTTTCAAAAGCAGTAAATACAGGATGATAAGATGTTGGCCTGGCAATGTCTCTCTTGGGCATGAGAATGTGGGGCCCGTGTGGAGAATGTCTTTGGTTTTCATCCTGTGTGTAAGACATTTCAATTCTTTATCTATAGAGGAAGAAAAGTATGCCTTCGTCAACTGGATAAACAAAGCCCTGGAGAATGACCCCGACTGCCGGCACGTCATCCCCATGAACCCCAACACCGACGATCTCTTCAATGCTGTAGGCGATGGCATAGTTCTTTGGTAAATGAAGGCTCCTCCTTGATTTCCATAGAATCCCCCTGGTTCAGTTAGAAGAATGGCTCTCAACCTTCCTAATGCTGTCAACCCTTCAATACTGTTCCTCATGTTGTGGGTATAGCAGCAGCTAAGTGTATTTGCAGTAGACCACTTCTTTTGAGGCTCACACATGAGTGGAGTTGCCTTAATGGAATCCACTTGATAGGGTACAGGGAAGTAAACTAACATCAGGAGCTAATTGTAGTGAAATCCATAAAACTACTATTGTTTCAGTAGAGAGAAGAGATACAATGTAAAGATAAGCTTTGTAAAGGGAGACACAGCACTTAATCTGGGGGCTGGGGGGGTTGGCGGGGGGGGGGGGGGGGGGGGGAGGAACGAGCCACTCTGCTTCCTCTGAGTGTGACCTACCCTGATGGCAGATAGACTGGAGAAAGGAGACAGAGCCCTGGAAGTTCATTTTAAATATATATGGATGTTCACACAGAGACACACATATGCACATATGGCAATGTTATGAGAATACATGTTCAAAAGTAACTGTAAAAGATAGTTGATTGAAAACTGATTTCTCACTAAAAGGAAATCGTTACTCACATTTTCCAGTTTTCTTTTCTGATTTGCTTTCTGGTTGATGGTGAGATTGTTCAGTGGGTCAAGGCACCTTACACCAAGCCTGAGGACCTGAATTGAACCTCAGGAGGAGAGAACTGGCCCTTGCAAGTTGTCCTCTGACTTCCACACATACACAGTGACACACGCTATACACACACACACAGACACATCAATAAGTAAAATTGTTTAAATGTTTTTTGGTTTTGTTCCTTTTGTACATTTTGCCCTAGCATGTCAAACTCAGGGCCTCCTACCCACTGAGCCACATCCCAGCCTCCATTTTCCTCTTTTACAATGTTGAGACAGGGTCTCAATAAGGTGGTTGGGTTGGCCTTGAATCTCTTCTCTTGCCCAACCAGACCTTGGACTTATGATCCCCTTGCCTCAGCCTGGCTTCCTTTTGCAGATTTGTTTTCTATACTCATTTTTTTTTAAAAATAAAATAAAATAAAATAATGGAGGTTACTAAGGGAAATTTTTTATGCCCTGTTGAGGGTTAAACAAAGAATACCTTGAACAAAATTAGTTTTTCATAAACAGCAATTGCTTGCTCTAGATGTCTGATCACTGTCCTGGATATTTAAGTGAGGAAAACTCATCAAACATTGATCAAACGACTGCAGAATGGTAGGATGAGCCATTATATGTTTAGTTAAAGGTATTGATCAGGTGTCAAAAAGAAATGTAGACATTATATAAACCCAGAAAGAGCAACTGTTTCTTGCATATAGTGGGGACATGTATAAGGCTGAGAAAGTCATGGGAAATCTGTTTTAATCACCCACTCAGAATTCAATAATGTTTTAATAATGTTTAATAATTTCAATAATGTTCTCAACCTGTGGGCCATGACCTTTTGGGGGGGTCACATATCAGATATTTACATTATGATCCATAAACATAGCAAAATTATAGTTATGAAGTAGTAATGAAATGATTTTATGGTTGGGGGTCACCACAACATAAGGCACTGTACTGAAGGGTCGACAGCATTAGGAAGGTTGAGAGCCATTCTTCTAATGGAACCAGGGCACTTTTACAGCTTAGGTGAGCGAAGCAAGCAGAGCTTCCCTTCTTACCCCAGTGCATCGTGATAGCCTCATGAACACTGCTGGCGAATCTAACCACGGCGGTATAACTCTCATATACCGTGTATGACGAATGTGCTGCTGGCATGTTCAGTCAGGGTCCTGCTCGAATTTAAATCTAACCCCACGGAATTCTGTTACTCAGAGGGCTGCTTTCTTTAATTTGATTCCTTCTCTTCTAGTAAAATGATCAACCTGTCCGTGCCAGACACAATTGACGAGAGAACGATCAACAAGAAGAAGCTCACACCATTCACCATTCAGGTGGGTCTCCTCACTGCTCCCCAAGGGTGGCTCTGGCCCGGTGTGAATGATGATCATCGTAGCAGGGTCAGCTCACTCTTCCTCCCCCACACCTAGGCCTTGGCCGATGGTGTCTTACAACCAGTGTCTTATGTTTTATTGGTGTGGCAATCAAGAAAGGAGGCTGGTGTGTGTTAGTAGCTGGGTTTGTTTCGGCCACTTCAGAATCAAATTCAAATTGTAATGAGTTTTTCTTACCAGTTTGTTCTTGAGCTGGTGCCAAATGCATAGCCTTAGCTTAAAAGAGAAGCCTTTCTAGGCAAGGAAGAGGATGAAACCCAGGAAATGCTCTGGAGGCCTCCATGACACTGCTGACACAGCCCAGAGTGGAATAAATGCAACCTGCTTCTAGCCCTCCGTTTGTTGATTAGCCAAAATAGTCACTAGCAGGAAATAAGCAGCTGCATTTCTATCTTATGTTCCAATATTTTAACATTATTCTAATTCCATAGCTCAGGAACCATGTCTTAATACCTTAAATCATGAATAATACATTATCTCTTGTTTGGACACAAGCAACCCTGTGTACTTTTAAAATGGAAGTGAAACCAAGCTGGGAACAGTAATTGAACATATGGGAGTGCTCTTAATGGTATATTTACTCATAAACTTGGCTATAATAGAAAGTGTATTTATATCTACTGTTTTTTAATGGTCAGCAAGGGCCTTCTGGTGGAGTTTGTTTTGTTATTAATTTATCACACAAACAAAAAAGCTTGTCTACTTCTCTGAAACTTAACCTCTTCCTTCATGGGACCAAAAATAAGACACAGCGACTGAGAACACTCCAACTATTCCAGCTCGTCCTGGAGCCTCAGGCCTGTGTGCATATGCAGGCTTTCTAGTTATCATCATGGGGCCTCGGTAACTTGTCCTGTTAAAAACCCATCCATCTTCACTGGGGTTTGATTTATATCGGTTTTTTTTTTTTTTCTTTTTCCATGACATTAAATTTGCAAATCAAAAGGTTATTGTGTTGTTCTTTTTTATGACACTAATTTACATCAACAATTGTCTTCTTAGCCATAGGCTGTGACAGAACAATGACTTCCTCCAGCTAATGGAGGCTCTGAGTCTATCGGCTTCATCAGAGTGCAAAATAGGAGAGCTTAGGATTCATTAATCTCTCGCCAGAATGGCTCTTCCACACTGGGTACTGGTTTGATTGAGTAGCCCCCTGCATTACTCAGTACCGTGGGTTATTGGGTCTTTCCCCATTATTATTTTACTGCTTTTTTCTGAGTGTTAAGACTAGTGCAGACCTTGCCTCTGGGTCTGTGACCATTCCAGAAGGACAATGTCACTGCTGATGCTAATCAGGAGTCATTTGGCACTGGCAAAGTGAAGGAACTAAGCTTGCATACTTTCTCTCCCTCAGGAAAACTTGAACTTGGCTCTGAACTCTGCCTCGGCCATCGGGTGCCACGTGGTTAATATAGGGGCCGAGGACCTGAAGGAGGGCAAGCCTTACCTGGTCCTGGGACTTTTGTGGCAAATCATCAAGATCGGGTTGTTTGCTGACATTGAACTCAGCAGAAATGAAGGTAAGAGCAAGTGTCAGAGGCTGTGACTATGTGTCAGGGGTTGTGACGAGCAAGGCTTTCTAACGCTGTGTGTGTTGGTGGCAGGAGGAAGACAATAGGTGTTCTCCAGCTGAGAAAACCACTCAGTTATATTGAGTCCTTGGTATTAAAGTAGCAAACCCTATCCATGAAACCAGACTTTTAAGACGACAATGCAAAGGCTTTTAGAGACCACAGACTAGCAGCAATGCTTTAGAATATATAGCTCCACGTGCCTGGAACCCCAACGCCAGCAGCTGCTTCCTGGCACACATTGTCTACAGAGGCTTCACAGCAAGCAAGACGAGAGTTTTATTTTGTGAGACTAATCACATTCAGATACTTTGGCAAATGCACCAGATTGGGAAAGCTTGGTCCATATTTTATCTAGACAATCAAGGAAGCTGTCGGTTGCCTTTATATGGGGTAGGTGAGTCTAGAGACCTAGGGTTACAGTTGATCCTATTATAGCCCATGCCAATAGTTTGCCAAAAAGTGGATTTCTAAGTACGCTTAACACCCAAAGAAAAGAGAACAAAGTAACTGTAAAAGTTGATGAGACATTAATTTGTTTGATTAATTACATCACTGTGCCAGTGCGATCAGTACATAAATATACCTTAAATATATGCATTCAGATATACAGTATATATTATATGCATTAAAATTATTAAATTAATTATTAAAATACATTTAGAAAAAAAATATTAGAAAATTTCATGTAGAGCTTTGAAATTCTGAACTGAAGCCAGGCCTGCTGGCATCAACCTACAGTTTCGCTCCTTGGGAGGCTGAGGCAGGGTAATCACAACCTTAACCCCTGCCTTGACTTTTGAGTTAATTCAAGACCAACCTGAGCTACTAAATAAGACCCTGACTATATAATATATATGTGTATGTGTGTGTGTGTGTGTGTGTGTGTGTGTGTGTGCAAGGACATAGGTTCAACCCCCTAGTGCTGTGGCAAAAAAAAAAAAAAAAAACAGGGAAAATTTCTAAAGAGTATATATAAGCAATGATAGTCCAGTTGAGTGGACAGGCATATTCCTTAATAAGGACCACACAAGTCAAACATTACCTTCAGGTACAAACCTTACAACTCTGAAATCTGTAGCTAAATCATAATCTATATGCAGTTAGGCATATTTAAGTTTTAATATTAATTTCTAGACTTATGCATATCAATGTTTTGTAGATATGTATACTACATGCATGCCTGGTGCCTCTGGGGACCAGAAGACAGTGTTTGGTCCCCTGAGAGTGGAGTTACAGATGGTTGAGAATCATCATGTGGGGGCTGGGGATTCAGCCCAGGTCCTCTGAAAGAGCACCCAGCTTCTTAAATGCTGAGCCCTCTCTTCAGCCCTAGCTATCCATAGCTTTACAAATCTATGTGTTTGAGCTATAATAAACAGTGAAAATGTTGAGATATCACTTTAAAACCAAAATACTAAGCATTATATTTAAAAAGCAACCCCCCCCCAAAAATAGCAAATAGGAATCTTGAAACCCAAGAGGAAGAGTATTGATTTGCAAAATCGAATCAACTGAATCTAAACCCAATGAAGCAAAAAAAAAAAAAAATATTTATTCATCTGGGGAAACATAGAGGAATGTTGATTGCATTGTTGAGTTCCTATAATTATACAGGTAAGCATTTGGATTATAAAACACCAGTGGGAATAGAAAAGAGAACATTATCGTGATTGCAAAATCGATCTCTCAAAAGCAGATGTGTCATTGTGATATCAACTGAGGTCCAATGGACCCAGCAAAATACTTCCAGCAAGTTGCCATAGTTACCTTTATGCTGAAATGCATGTTCTTAGGCAAACACTTGAGATTCCTTGGTGCCTTATTTTTTCTAATTAAAAAAAAAAAAAAAATGGGAACAATGAGTTAGCTCACACTAGTGCATCACTTTTAGGAAGTATTAGTGAGTTGTTTATTTTATGGGAAGGACTTTAAGACATTACACCCGAAGGGACAATGCTGCTCTTTGGTCTTCTAACAAGGATCCATGTCTGGGAAGGCAAATGCTTCCCCCTAACATCCTCGTATTTATTTTGGATCAACTTTTTGTACCTCTTCAGCTCTGATTGCTCTTTTGAGAGAAGGAGAGAGCCTAGAGGATTTGATGAAGTTGTCTCCTGAAGAGCTCCTGCTGCGGTGGGCTAATTACCACCTAGAAAACGCAGGCTGCACCAAAATCACCAACTTCAGCACCGACATCAAGGTAGGAGAGCACCATTGACCGTGCCTACTGCAATGGAGGGGATTCGTGGAGGTAGTGGGGAAAGCACAGATGCTCGGCCTTGTGTCTCAGCACCCTAGGCTTGGTGGGGTCCTGATTGGAGCCACTTAAGTGTTAATGTGCAGCGCTAGGTCTGGGCCACACACATGTCCACTCAGATCCCTAGTGCAGCTTCAAAGGGGGGGGGGGAGTCTTGCTTGGAGTTTCAGTGGTAGGAAGCCGATCATGCAGAGAGCCTGATGGTGTAAGGCAAATCCTACTTTTAAGATAAAGAGGGTATATGTAGAGGCTGGAGGGATGGCTCTCATGGTTAACAGCTTGCTGTGCAATTATGGGGACCAGAGTTTAGATTCCAGCATTCACATAGTAAGCCTAGCATCCTACAAACCTTTATAACTCCATCTACAAGAGATCTACAAGA
>NC_034597.1:65705133-65729932 GCF_900095145.1 Mus pahari
AAGGAAAGATTAATATTGAATGGATGCTATTAACTCAAGAAAGTCCATGTTGTTTTTCTGTAAAACCCTTTCAACGGTGCCTCACTTGAGTTATTGACACGGTATCAGTCCATATTCAAGCCTGCTGCTTTGGATAAGTGATGGTTTAGTGGTTTTGTGTCCTGATCTTAAATCTGTACATCAAGCCAACTAGTCAATCAACCATTTCTAACTACCACTCTGGTGGCACAGTTCGGGCTCTCCCAATAAGGCACATAAAAGCTGAACTGAACCCTCCTGCCTCCCCATTCCTTCCCCAGTTCCAGCCTCTTGTATGCCTCCTTAGTAAGTTAGTAACTCTCATTTCAATTCATCATCGCATTTTGTCCTGTTTTGTTTTTATTTTGGTCACCAAAACTAATGGTCTTGAGTTCTACTAAGATATTTTTCTGCCCTTCACTCTTAATCTATTATGTAAACAAATAATACCAATAATTCTTCATTCGAAATGTCTTCTAGATTGTTTTCCCCTTCTGCTCTTCTGGACTTACACTGTCTCATGCATCAATTACCTTAGTAGGTCTTAGGGACCGTCCCTCCATTCATCAAATGGTTAAATGTGCTTCACACGCTAGTACCAAGTAGGACCCCTTCTGCATGTTTAATATAAATGCATATCATCACCCCTTAGTAATTCTGCACACTGCTGCCCCGTGCATCTGGCATAGTTTTCATTGTATCTGCCTTGCTCAAGAATTTATCATAGCAATCAAGCAGCAGAACCTGCAATGACTGGCACTGTGGAATACATCCGTGTAAATCTGTTACCATGCACACAGAGATTCCTGGTCCTGGCTGGAGCCTCTAGACAGGCTTGGCCCTGTGGTTACACTGCGCAGATCCCTGACGCATCACTTTTCAGTGTTGTGAGTGGAGAGCGTGCCGACTGCTCTCTCCGTGCTCATGTTTACACTCCTGCTACTCACGTCTTGAGGTTTCCCAAAATGCTCTACTCTTCCCCTCATTCCTATTTGGCTTTTTGACCGCAGGAAGTGACGTGCAATTCCACACTTCCAAATCTGGGCTACGTTGTTCTTCCCCCATCTCATGGAGAACAGCAAACAAACCTGCCTCCTCCCTCAGTGTATCCAGCTGACTCTGTGGAGCCTCCTTGGTGCCTCCAAATCTTGTTTGATGCTATCGAATTGCTTGTAGAAGTTAAATGGGGAAAACTAGCAGATTATCGGCCCACCTCTATAGCCTCTGTTTTATTCCATATCTTTTGTCTGTATTGAATCCACAGTAGATAATCTTAGATCATTAAACAAGCCCTGCTCTAGGTTATGTATTAACTAGTCTTCACTAACCTAGGTGAGACGAGGGAAGAGCGGACCTTCAGGAACTGGATGAACTCCCTGGGAGTTAACCCTCGAGTCAATCATTTGTACAGGTAAGAAGGATTGGGAGCTCATCCTTCATGTATAGCACAGAGACCCTGAAAGAGCGTAGGATTCCACACGCCGTACCACTGTGGTGTGTGTTTCCTTCCCAGATGTGTACCTTGGTGGGAAACAGAAGTGCCACAGGACCTGCTCTGTGGAGGAGCTCACTTCTGTGCCTCAGCCATCACTGTATTTAATATGAAAAGCATACCTCTGCAGAGTAACAAACTTGCTGCCTTATCATAAGCTCATGATCTTCTCAGGAGCAGGCAAAACAGAGGCGTGTTTTGCCTCCTGTGTGGTGCTGTTGCTAAAGCCATGTTTCTTTTCCTGAGTAAAGGCAGGTTTTGTCCGTGGGAGGGACATAGCTGGTCACTGAAGAGGGTAAACCTCTCTCTGAATCACAATTTCCACATCTTTAAAGGTGGGGCTACTCCTACCAAATTCTCAGGGTCCCCAGGAATGTTGCAGGAACTAAGCGCCTCACTTACTATAGTCTGCGATCACAGTGTTGGGTCTCTGAGAATTCTGTGTGTGTGTTTGTTTGCAGTGACTTATCGGATGCCTTAGTCATCTTCCAGCTCTATGAAAAGATCAAAGTCCCTGTTGACTGGAACAGAGTAAACAAGCCTCCATACCCCAAGCTGGGGGGCAATATGAAAAAGGTAAACAATGGTTTTCCTGATGGGCCATGAGGCAGGTTGGTAGCCTTAGCCTGCAAAAGCTCTCTGTGAGTGCAGTACCAGGTAGCCAAGCTTTTTTGCGTGTTCAGCAGGTATTAACTGCAGCAGTCAAAGACCTTATGAATACTTCCATTACAGTGAACCTGTCATTGCAGTTGATTGCTTATTTATGATTCATGTTGCATGTCTGTACGCATTATCATGAACATTTTCCAATTAAGGTAATTAGAGACAGCAAAGCCACTGGGTCCCCTCCTACCCAGCAAGATCTTCATTCGAATTTTCTAAAGACCTGGGGCTTCCTGCTCACAGTGTGGCTGGTACTGTCAGCGCAGTAGGAGCATGGTTTTGTAGCCATAGGGTTGGCACAGTCACTTCTCAATGCTCTTCATCTCTTTGGTTGTTTTTATAGTTATTTACTTGGTGTGTGTGCACTCATGTGTGTGTGTGAAGATACATGCAAACATACACACGTGTTATAGCGTGCATGTGGAGGTGAGAGCACACCTTGCAGGAATAAGTTCTTTCCTACCATGTATGTTCCAAGACTCGAACCCAGGTTGTCAGACTCAGTACAAGTCCTCTTACCTGCTGAGCTATCTCACCTACCTTCTGTGGTCCATAATGATCTACGAGTAGCCACAGGGCTATCTGACTACATGCCTGTCCACTATGTGTACATAAGACAGAGAACATAAATTTTTCCTATCTATCTATCTATCTATCTATCTATCTATCTATCATCTATCTATCTATCTCTAAAAGTCTAGCTATTTTAGAACCATCACAGACAAATCATTGAGGCTGGCTCACTATGTACTGCAAATGTTCATGGAAGTGCTCATGCTAGTAAATTCCTTCTAGTTTTAACTAATATAAATCATAGTAGTGCGGAACCAGTTGTTATTTGAGATTACACAGGTCCGACATTATTTCTCTTCCTTTGTATCTTTATTTTGATCATTCTCTGATCCTTATCATAACCAAGGTGACGCCTGAGTTGTTTTCTTTCTGCCTCACTCACAGCTGGAGAACTGTAATTATGCAGTGGATCTGGGGAAGAATCAAGCTAAATTCTCACTGGTTGGCATCGCAGGACAAGACCTCAATGAAGGAAACCACACTCTCACACTGGCATTGGTTTGGCAGCTCATGAGAAGGTAACGTGAAGCACAGGATAGATGAGACTTTAGTGACTGGGCCATTTATAAGTTAGATTTAGTAACCAAGGAAGTGCCTTTGTTTTTCTGCTACATTTTTTCTTTTAACTTTTAGTTTTTGTTTGAGTTCTTATAAAAAATCTATTGTTAGGTTCGTTAGTATTTTAGATTGCTAATTTGTCCGAATGAATCATACTTGTATCTTATTACAGAGTGACCTTCTGTGTGCCTGGCCATGTTCTTTGTTCTGAACATTTCTCCCTGACATTGATCTAGTCACCACAACTTCTCCTGACTCACATATCTTTTCTTATCCTCTTACCTTTGACTAACTTCTATCAACACAGTAAATTATTTTCATATAGGTTTAAATCTCCACCTTAGATCTTTTTTCTTATAACTGGAATCTCTTGGAAAGTTCCCAAGTGCCAGACTTACCAGTACATAAGTCCATGAACTGTTTCTAACTGAGTTCCATTGCTTTCGCATGATTTGAATTCAGAAAGGCTTTGGGTACTGATGGCTTTCAAGCAAGTCATTTTCATTGGTATAAATACATTTTCTCATGGATTATGATATAGTATAACACTTAAATGTTTTACTTTAATGATAAGGAAACGTAAGCAAACTCTATTCTATTGTAAATTTTATACTATCTAGAAATGACCCTGGGTTATGACATTTGTTCTGAAAGTATTATTAGTGGTCAGGGCTGGTCTGAGTGTTTCTAAGCTCTGGATTCTTACTCAAGGAATTGAAAGACTCACACAGATTGCTAAAGTAGCAAGAAAATTTATTCAAAAGTAAAAGATAATACAGATCAGAAAGAACTATGCCATTGAGAATGGCAGCAGGCCACATGGGTGAGGGAGCTTGGAGGGCCCGATTAATATTTGGGGCTTCGTTTTTGAAGACACAGGGGGAGGAGCTTCCTTACTAGGGCCATAGTTTGAGTAGTTCTTTATTTTGATTGACAGGTTTAAGTTACATAAAGTTTTTGTTTGTTTGTTTATTGTTTGTTACTACACATGCCCCTTTCCATATCCATCTTATTTTAATCATAGGCATTCTCAATTATGCACTGGCATGGCAAGGCAAATAGAAGATTCTCTCTGGAAGTTCCCTTGAGGACAGTTTGTCTTACTGACCGTGTACCCAGATCCAATCTAGGCCAGCTTGTCTTACCAGGACATAATGGAGCATGACTGAAAGGGTTTATCTGTGTTTAACCATCAAGGGAAGGCAAAGCTTATTCCACTGTTCAGAGACAGCTGTACTCTCAGCTCAGGATAGGCAGGGTCCTGAATTACCAACAGATTGCTAGCCATGTGGTTTGGGGAGGAGTGTGTGTGTGTATGTATGTATGTGTGTGTGTGTGTGTGTGTGTGTTATGCACAGGCAATGGTCTCAGACTGCCAGTCGCATTATTAGGAGTGGAGTTTGTTCATAGCCCAGACCAAGCGGTGCTCCAGGTTGTTAAACTATTCTCTATGCTCACCTGCCTCAGAAGTTTCAACCACACATGGCCCCAAGCCTTCCTATAGGGCTGAGATATATACAAGGTAAGGTCTGTCTGCTACTGCAGCTGTCTTCCCCCAGATGATCAGTGACAGTTCTCACAAATGTTTATTACAGAAGATTCCTGCATACAAGGAAGTGGACAGAGAAATGCGTTCCTTCTGATCAAGGGAACATGCCTGGTGATTATGTAAATGGGGCCAGCAGGGATTTGTTTTTGCTTTGTTTTCTTTTCTTTCTTTTCTTTTTTTTTTTTCTTTTTCTCTGCCTGCCACACAGTAACAGATCTATTCAATTTGCATCCAGTTCTAGGTAGAATTTATTTCACTCGGATTGCACAGATATGCTAATTTGGTCATTTATCAGGACAATAAATGGCTTGTCATTTTGCCTAAGCCTCCTTTTCCCCCTTCCGTAGCGTGGAAATCATTCTAAGATTAGACAGCTGGCAAGTAATGTATAAATTAGGAGACCAAAGCTTCCACCAAGCACAATGCCAGCAGATGGCAATGGTACTGTGAAGCAGGAGAGCAAACTCCAAGGCAGGCAAGTGACAACATCGCCTACAGCCACACAGGCTGTGGACGGGAACTTTGGACTAGGTCCCCAACCATCAAAAACCACACATGGTCCCTCTTATCAAATGTTAAATAACTAAAATGAGTGTTGGGTATGGGAAGGCGGGAGAGCAAGCAAGGGGCCTTCTGTGGCCTCACATATTTACCCTACATCAATCCTTCTTTGTTGAGCAAGGAACTGGCTGGAACTGGGGCTCACAGTGCTATTTCATTTGAACAAAAGGCTTTTCAGCGCAGTGTGTTTTGCAAGCACCAGCAGGATTGAAATCTTATCAGTAGTGTTCCAGCTAATAGCATAGTCACCCCAAACATGTGTGATAATAAAATGTGTGTGTGTGTGTGTGTGTGTGTGTGTAGTATGTACACCTGAGTGTAGGCTAGAAGAGGGTGTTGGATCCCTTGTTCCTGGAAGTACAGTGGTTGTAAACCACCTTGTGTAGTTGCTGGAAACTGAATCCAGATCCTTTGGAGAAGCTGAATGAGCTCTGGTCCATGGAGCTGTCTCTCTTGTTTCACATTTTGAACCTGTACCTGGATGAACAATTGCTTGCTGCACTGTCTACCTGAGATTACAGCCCAATTCTAGTCTTTCTTCCCTTTGCCTTGCTCTTACAAATCTGTGTCTGATTCTACCAAGTTTCTGCACCCCACTAGAGGTGGCCAAGAGTCTGTTTTGTAACTCATCAGAACTCTATGCCACCATGAGAGGTTGTTCTTAAGACCAGAGTACCAGAAGTCACCTCCAAAGTGCCCACAATCCAGGAAAAGGGTCTCTGTTCTTTGGCTTGGGTTATAACAGACAGATCTCTGCATAGAGGTTGGCTTCTCCTTGTAGCTTTTCATTCCCAAGGTCAAGAGAATGGGAGAGAACTCAGCTTCTGTTTCCTTGATTTGGTCAGTAGAGCAGGGCTGGGTTTCTGACAAGGGGAGGTGCACACCTGGAGTTATGGAAACAGCTGGGAGGTTGTGTTTAGCTAGTTCCATCAGTTCCATCAGGTTACATATAGGAAAGGAATTGGTCAACCATTCCTTGCTGAAATGTTCACTGGGCAAGACATTCTTAAACATTGTTTCAAATGCAAGCAAATCAATACATATGCTAGCTATCAAAAAAATAAAAAAATAAAAGGCTAATTATGCTATAACACACAATGTTTATGAACCTGCAAAAGACAGGATCTTTTTCAAACTAGGAGTATCTTTTAAATACACCTTAGACTTAAATCCTGGGTGCTCGTTATTTCCTATCACGTTGGCCCCATTTTTTTATTTATTTATTTTTATTTTTTTAGTGCAAACAAGCATCTCATTCCTCTCCTTGCATTTGTTTTACATATTTTGCTCACCAATCTACGGTCTTATTTACGGGATGTCCAGCATGCACTAGGGACCCTGCTTATTCCTTGAAAACATCATGATAAGTAGACACGGACCTGTCTCCATGGGAACGTGGCGGCTGCTGTCTCTGTCAAAAATTCTACGAAACAGGCTCGAGTCAAGCTTAATAATTAATGCACAGCACGGCTTGGGAAAGAGATGCTTGAGTTGGGAGGTGTTCGAAGGACTGGAAATATCCCGGAGATTGGACCTCAGAGCCGGCAAGCGTAGATAGATCCATAAAGCAAGAGGATGCACGGTGTGGATAGTGTGGGTTGGAAAGCTGCTGCTGGTTCTGTTTAGTTGAAACATACATGCGTGTGTGCTGAGGATGAGGGAGGAAGAGGAAATTGAGAATGTCCTAGGAGACAGTGAGTGAGCCAAAGTGCGAAGGGCTTTGTGTGCCGTACTGGGATGTTTGACCTGAGTCACTGTAATGACATGACCACAGCTGTGTTCTCAAAGGATTTGGGAGAAGAATGCAATGTACTGCTGCGGGGAGCTATTTGCCACCTCAGTGTTGGCTCAGTGGGTAAAGTGCTTGCCATGCAATCACGAGGACCTGAGTCTAGACCCTAACTGAGAGCATGGCTCCATGTGTCTGTAAAACCAGCACTGGTGAGGCTGAGACAGGTGGTGGGTCCTGGGAGCTCAATGGCCAGTCAGTGTAACTAGCTAGCTAAACCCCCAGTTGGACGAGAGACAGTGTCATTTATATGACAGGAAAATAGTGCCAACCTCTGACCTTCAAGTGCACATATCTACACACACACACACACACACACACACACACACACACACACACACACAGGCAACTGAACTCCTATTAAAAATAAAATAGGGGCTGGACTGATGGCTCAGTGTTAGAGCATCTGTTGTTCTTACAGAGGACTAGTTTGGTTCCCAGCACCCACATGGTGGTTCATAACCATCCATAACTCCAGTGCCAGGGCCCCAACTCCCTCTTCTGACTTCCCCAGGCACCAGGTATACATATGGTGCATATACATAGATACCGTCAAACATTCATGTGCATAAAATAAGTAAAACAAATCAATTGTTTTTAATTCCAAAAAGATCTTAAATGAGAAAAGCTTTTACAGCATCTCTCCTATTTTAAATGGCAGGAGGCTGTGTTAGCCAGAGCAAGCCAGGTAACACTTTAACTCCAGGGTTTGAACTTGAAATCCCAGTGGGTGATCGTATGAATATTGTGCTTTGTGTAGACTAAGCAACCAGAGCAAATGGCAGGACAGATTGTGTAAGCAGAATTCAAGGCACCGGCATAGATAATGTTGCACCCTCATAGGGAAGGTCCTACTAGGTGAGAGTTAGTCACCAGCTTCCTGGGTTTCAATTTGAGAAGAAGTCCCTCATGGGTAATATGACCCACTGCTGTGCACTTGAACCATGATGTCAGCAAGCCTGCCTGGGCTCACCTGCTTGGCTTTCCCCCATCCCAGATGGAAGCAGGTTATCTGTTCCTTGCTGGAGAATATTAAGGAACTGGTGGATCTTATAACAAATGTTCCTCCTGGAAAGACACAGTTTCTAAATCCACTGTGGACTGGAGAGGGTTCTGGCCCTCTGTCAGGCTGCGGTTTTGGTTTTCTCTGTTGTATTCCTAACTACTTACCAATATTTTCCCTTTATTCTGTTCACTGCTGGAACTTTCCCTAACATTTTAAATTTAAAATGTTAACTTTTTACTTAAAAGAACATTCTTTATTACATGCAGCAGGGGCGGTGTGGGGTGGGCGCTGGTGTGTATGTGCATGCCACAGCTCGAGTGTAGAGCACAGAGGATAGTTGTGTGTGTGTGGAGTTGGTTCTCTCCCTCCATCTCACCAGTGAATCTTGAGGATCTAACTCTCCTGTGGCCTGTGTGGCAGTCACTTTTACCTGCCAATCAGCCTCACTGGCCATTGCTCCTTGGTTTGCATGGTCCCTTGAAGAATGACGTTGCAGGTTAGATGAGCCCGTTGCTCCATTCTTCTTTCCACACATCTCTACTGTCCTGCTTGCTCTTCTTTCTCAGAACAGTATTGTTCAGGTACAAGAGAGCATTAGCTCTGTAGTTCACTGTAAGAACCATATGCTTATGCATTGCATTAGTCTACAGTAACTCCATTTAAGTTGTTTTTATGCATCTCTCTCCTCTCTCTCTCTCTCTCTCTCTCTCTCTCTCTCTCTCTCTCTCTCTCTCTCTCTCTCTCTCTCTCTCTCTCTGCTCTGTGTGTGTGTGTGTGTGTGTGTGTGTGTGTGTGTGTGTTATAAAGCTTCTGCTGTCATAGGTTTCCACAGGACTTTTTCAAAGGTCCTTTCTTTAATAATCTTGAATTATACCTCTCTACATTCCCCCCCTATTCTGACCTCCCATCAGCCTTCCTGTACCAGCGGTCCTTCTTTAACCCTTCATAGACTGTGCTCCATCTGCCTTCACTTGAAAGCATCCCTGACAGCCCATTACTAGGTCCCTGACTGCTCGGTGTTCCAAAGGGAACATGCATTATCTGAAGAGTCAAGGCTACCATCCACAAATGAGAGAAAATATATGTTTGTCTTTCTCGGTTTGGGTTACATCACTCAGAATGATTGTTTCTGTTTACCTGGGGATTTCACAGCTCATTTTTTTGTTGTTTTTGTTGTTGTTGTTGTTGTTGTTGGTTTTTTTTTTCCTGAATGGCCAGATAACCTCCCATGCAATAAAGGTACCACATTCTCATTACCCATTCATCAGTGGATGGACCTTTAGGCTGTTTCCATTTTCTAGCTGTTGTGAATAGAGCATCGATCGAGCAGAAGGGACCGGCATTATTCAGTGCCCCCATCCCTCGCCAGTGTAACTGTGCTCGGGCTGTTTCCCATGATGTGTCTAGAAAGAACATCCTAGCTATTTTCTGCAAGTAAACAATCATCCTTGATTTCATTCAGGTACACACTGAATATCCTGGAAGATATCGGAGGTGGACAGAAGGTCAATGATGACATTATTGTCAACTGGGTGAACACGACCTTGAAGGAGATGCAGAAAAGCTCGTCCATTGCTAGCTTCAAGGTAAAGGTTTCATCTTCTGCTTCTTCCTTTTTGTTTTTGTTGTGTGTTGAGTGACCTTCAGGGACAGGGCTTTGATGCTTGCTTTGGATTTCCTTAAATGATCTTGTTTAATGTTCTCGGCAATTTCTCATCATTTTTCCTTTAACAGTTAATTTTCAAGTCCTGTTCTTTTAAGCACCCCATTTTAGGCTCTGTTCTTTTGAAGTGGTGTAACACACGGAAATCCATTTTTTTTTTTAATGTGCACACTTCCAGTTCAGAGTTTCTTATATTATAGTAGTAAAGTATAAAATGCTTGTCTTAGGGTTTTACAGCTGTGAACAGACACGGTGACCAAGGCAATTCTTATAAGGACAACATTTTATCAGGGCTGGCTTAGAGGTTCAGAGGTTCAGTCCATTATCATCAAGACAGAAACATGGCAGCATCCAGGTAGGCATGATGCAGGAGGAGCTTAGAGTTCTACATCTTGATCTGAAGCTAGCAGAATACTGGCTTCCAGGCAGCTAGGACTAGGGTATTAAAGCCCACACCCACAGTGACACACCTGCTCCAACAGGGCCACACCTCCTAATAGTGCCACTCCCTGGGCCAAGCATATACAAACCATCACAAGGCTAAAAGATATCTTGTGTCGTATATTTTGTGTGGGAGGGTGTACTTCATCCCAATCATATTTTTATACATAATAACATTATATATTATCAGACTTATTAATTTTGGTTGTATGTTCACAAGATTCTTTCTCAAGGACCTGGACACTTGATCTATATGGTAATCATGTCCGTGCCTCAATGTTCATATTTAAAGGTCGGGATTTATGGGGAGGAACCCCCCTCCCACCCTCAGGAAGGTGAAGAGAAATTAAAGTCTCTTCTCCCCAAAAAGAATAAAGGCAGAGCTGGTACCAAGAGCTCCATCAGCTGTGAGCTCATCTGGGATATGGGCACCCCCACCCCACCCCCACCCCACCTCAAGCCTTCTGCTCTGCCTGGGTGGCTGAGCACAGGAAAGAGTGGAGGCTAGTGACTGAGGTGAGCAGATATTTCCCAAAAGACATTTGGAAAGGCAGCAAGGAAGAAGGAAGGAAGTCAAAGCCATCGGGGCTACTGCTGCATTATGAGTCCCAGGGGCTCTTCTCTCTGAGTTTGTCTTCACGGCTTTCCTTATTTTGTAAGTAAAGAAGCTAAATCTTAAGGAACTTTCGGGGGTCACAGCCCATAAGCTCAGGCACTGTTCTCTAAGTGAGGGGGAAGCACCTTTACGTGAGGCAGCGGGGCCACGGGTCACTCAGCCATAGCTGTAAACTGGCCGGTCACCGCTGCTTCTCCTTGTGGGAACGTGGTTTGATAAGCCATGCTGAGACTCGCTCTCAGGAGTGCTGGACAGTTCTCTCGCACCCCAGGTCAATCTGGTCTGACCTTCTCTGTCTTCTCCCTAAGTCATTACAGCACTGATTAAAGAGAGCCACTCAGTGACGAAAAAGGAAAGGTCAGATTAGCCGAATCCCTTTCCAGCAAGACTCTAAAACAAGGAATACAGCTCACTCTTGATTAACCATTCCCTTGATGCCCACCACCCCTCACCCACTGCCACACCCAGGGCAGAATTCAGGGAGGAAGGCAGGGCTTGGGTCACTTCATTTCTTGAGTGCTGTGTTGTCACCGAAACAGCCTGCAGAGGTAGTGAAGAACCTCAATGGAAGAAACTGGGGTAGAGTCCCATCTTTGTTTTTAACTACAGTGCTTCTTTTATCAGCCAAGAGGAAATATTAAAAAGACTAATTCTGATATTGAAAATGACTGCTTTACCTCTATAGGAAAACAGGTGGGAGAACTGGTATCATCCTTAGAATTTAGTCTGATTCACACTTTCCAAGTGTGCGCTACCTATACTCTGTGCTCAGACAGTAGCACAGGCACACCCCTTGTCCCAAGTCCACGAATAAAGAAAACACACTTGCTGAGCTCCGTGCATCCACATCTGAGGAGTGTCCTCAGCACTAGACGTGAACATCCAAACATTTACAAATTTCCAGACATTAAGGCTGAATTATAGGTTCAAATCAGCAACTCACTTAGCCACATAAATCCCATCTTGTCTGTCTGTGAAGATTAACTGTGGAAGCCAAAGCCCTGGTTCAGGGGTGCAGCGGATGCTGACAGGTGTGAGGCTCGGAGTTCTATTACCAACACTGAACAAACTGACAAAGATTAAACATGAACAGTAAACACCCACACTACCAAAATGACCACTCGCAAGGCTATACATGTGTTAGCTCCACATAGCCACCCATAATGTCCATATACCTCAAAGCACGAGGAATACATACCATACTGTGTGTCGATTACAAAAATAAGCTTCAAAAGTTAAAGCTCTTGTAAAAGGAAAAACAAAAGAAAAACATGTTTCTGGGGCCTGTGGTGACAGTGTATTAATTACTGTCATTGTGCTTAATCCCACTGTTGCTGCTGCTGTCTCCATGGAAACCTTGAGTTTTCCCTCCTAGTTTCTGGGAGAAAGAGCATCTGTTGTGACCCAGTCTATCTGGACCCTCACGTGTCTCCTGCTAGATGTGCTTTTCTTCCACCAAGCAGGGCTTTTCTGACATCTTTGGTCTCTTCTTCTCTATGTCTATTCTATAAGTAAGAAGAAAGACCTACCCACTTCCCTTGAGGCAGACGGAAGGAACTCTAGAGTATGTTGATAAACCTTCCCTTTCTCTCTACGTAGGACCCAAAGATCAGTACCAGCCTCCCAGTTCTGGATCTCATTGATGCCATTCAGCCAGGTTCCATAAACTATGACCTTCTAAAGACAGAAAACCTGGATGACGAAGAGAAACTCAACAATGCAAAGTATGTAAATAAACGTGGGGGTAAGAAAGGGGGCACAAGTGTCAACTGGGCCTTTGTAGAATCTGGTGTTTGTGCCTTGTGAAAATACCTTATCTCTGCTATCCCTGGGTTTTCTTCTCATGACTTATTGAAGTTTCATCCTCAATCTAGGTGTGGTCCAGTAGCAGCTTCAGATTGCTTGTGTTGGGATGGAGCAAAACCAAACCTAGGGTAGTTTCATAAGCAATGAGCAAGGCCAGAGATTTGAGGGGTTAGGACATCCCCATATCTTTCTGGGAGAAGGGGCATAACCAGGTCCTTTACAAGTGTGGGGTTCACCCCTGGTTTAAAATCCCAGCAGTGCCTTTTCTCTGTGGCCAGCTTTGGAAAAACAGGTCCTTTTCCCAAATATCCCCACATGGTAATAGTCAGCACAGGCTACTGAAGAGAAGACAGTTAAGCTGTGGTTATGTAGAGTGTAATGGGGATATCTAAGGGGAAGAACCAAGATGAGGGGGAGGGCAGGAAGGGTCTGTGGCTCTTTAGAGCAAATGACTTCTAAGCTGAGCTCATCAGCAAAGACAGGTAAGCCAGCAGGAAACACACAGAAGACAGAAGTTCTAGAAAAAAGAACATCGTGAAAACAGAAAGAAAACAATAAACAACCACAAAGGTTTGAAACTAGCCAGGCCTGGGCCCTGTGTGCAGTTTAAGGGATGTAACAAGGTCACACAATTTTTAAGCTGCACCAGGAAGACATCAGAGTCTGACTTCAGAGACCAGGCTCCTGTGCATTGCCCTTCAAGGACAAGACAGAATTCTTTCAAAACTGCTCAGAGCTTGGGACAGAGTAGAACATACACTATTATGCAAGAGGCCTTGCGTTAATTTCTACATTGAAAGCAAAAGCACAAACAAACGTCTTTTTAAAGAAAAGAGTTTGAACAGCTTTGGAATAAAATATCTGCTTTATAGACAGATCTGGGTATGGTGGCCTGGGCCGTAAACCCCCTGCCAGGGTATCAAAGCCAGGCAGGTACATGGAACTCATTGGCCAGTCACTGTGGTCAACATGGTGAGTTCCAGGCCAGTGCGAAACACTGACCAAAAGAACCTAAAATAATTAATAAAATAAGAGGGCAGAGCTGAAGAAACAACATATAAAATTGTCCTCTGGCTTTGACATATGCTCATACATACATACAGCCCCCCACACACACATACCATGAAACAAAGGGAAATAAGTATGGGGAAAAATATCCAACAAGAGCTAAAAATGGTTCTGTTTTTGAGGCTGGGTTATGGGTTGGGTTGGGATCTTTTTTGTTTGATTTTTTTTTTTTTTTAACCCTCACAGATTTTCATGTAGCTTTCCCTGTGTGTTTTGTGATGGAAACATTAATTTTCTTCATTAGTAATTAATGCGGAAGAAGTTATTGAGAGACAGACAAGGAGGAAGCATGGGTGGTGCTTTTTAAATTAATTTGGTCACTAAAGTAAAGATAAGTTCTTTTGGAGACCAGGAGGGAAGGGGTGGGGCCCTGGGTAGGGGTGGGCGGGCGAAGGTGTGGAGTAGTTACAGTAAGGGGTTACAAAGAATGAGGAAACAGAAGAATCACCAGGCATCGGTGTGAAAACAGTCATGACTAACAGATTGTGTAACGTGTAGAACTCGGAGGCTTTTGTGTGGCTGTGATGATTTCATTTGAAAAACAGAACCTAGAACTCTGACTATTCAAATAGCAGTGCACTGTATGTAAAAAAAAAAAAAAATCTGTACATGGAACAAGAAATTATAGACCTGCGTATTATGCTTGACAAGATATTGTACGTGCAGTTTTCTTCTGATATTTCTGTAGTTGAAACACAGTCCACGGAGTGCTTGTTCTTAGCCATTCATACTTAATTCTTGGGCTTTTCCTGCCACCCTCTGCACCCCAAGAGAATATTTCTCAAAGCAGCAGCGGGGAGCCTAGAGAGAAGGCCCAACTGGCAAAGTGCCTGCCTCACAATAACAGGTTCTGAGTGGAGATGCCCAGTGTCTGTGCTCACAGCCATGGGTGGTCATGCACACCTGTGATTCCAGAGCCGGAAACAGGCAGGAGACTCCCTGGAGCCTGCTGACCAGCCAGTTTAGCCAAATCCCTGAGCTCAGTGGGGTTAAGTGAGAGATTCCACCTCAAAGAGTAAGGTCAAGACTGACTGAGGAAGAACCCAGTGGTGACCTCTGACCTCTGCACACACATACAAATGCATATATACATCTTAAGAAGGTAAAATTTGGGAAGGTCTTCGAGGGCAAAACATACATTTCACAGTCATCCTGAGACCAGAGGGGTGCTGAGCCAAGAGTCGTTGGCCCACGTGGGCCGATGGGGTGGCCAGTCCGTGCCCTCGCTGAGGGTTCCGTGGCCGTGCCCCTAAAGGGCCCTCCTCAGCCACTGCTGCTCAGCATCTGCGTTTCTTCTCCCTTTCAGGTATGCCATCTCTATGGCCAGAAAAATCGGAGCAAGGGTGTACGCCCTCCCAGAAGACCTGGTTGAAGTGAACCCCAAAATGGTCATGACAGTGTTTGCCTGCCTCATGGGGAAAGGGATGAAGAGGGTGTAAGTCCCAGAGGAGTCAGCCAGAAATCGACAGAGACAAGCCTGAGGGTCAGCACATGGTGCTCCCAGGATACAGAGGACCATTCAAGCCATTCCAAAGTCCTGAACCTTGGAGACATCATCTGAAATGCACATATCTCTTCTGCCAAGTAGCTTCTGCTATAGTTAGCAATACGTGCCTCTCTTTTGTTTTTTTGGTTTTTTGTTTTTGTTTTGTTTTGTTTTTTCAGAAGATGTACTCGCCTACAGATTTTTTTTTTTTTTTATTCTTTGAAACTCTACCAGGAAAAAAAAAAAAAAGAGTTAAAAAGAAATTATTTCCAGATGCCCACCCTCCTCCCCTCCCCCCTTGCTTCCTCTGGTAGTCTAGGATATAAACTCCAGTGTTCTTAAGGGTCCGTCGCCTGATCTCTTGAGCCAGTTTGATCTAGTTGCTCTTGCCCTTGCTCAGACTGAGGACCTGAAGGATCATCAAACTTGCCTTAAATAAACCCTGTCAACTAGAGGTCAGCACTGGGTGGTCACAGCCCCTCCTTGCATCTCCTTCTCCCCGTCTGTCTCCCTGTGAGTTTGCTCCATTCCCCTCAGAACCATACGTGCTCTGTGGTCCCTGTTTTGTTTTTTTCTTTTCTTTTGTTTTTTTTTTGTTTGTTTGTTTTAATTTTGTTTTTTTTGCCAGCCTTGTCTCTAGGCTACTGGAGTATCTGACCAATCACTCAAGGTCTCGAGAGTCTCTCTGGGAGACTGCAACACTGGGGACTCAAGGAAAGTGTAATAGAGAGTAAAACCACTAGGGGGGCAGCATGGTGGGACCACGAAGCATCTACCTTTCTGAGTGCACCTCCACACCTTTAACCCCCACTTGTTAGAGAGCTGCTTATTGTGGTGTTGACAAAACGCCTGACGATTGTGGGAAGCAATCCTGCTCAACTTCGTTTGCTTTTAGACATCGGCCTCTCTGATTGCTGCCCAGCCATATTACCAAGCCTCACTTTGCTGGTACTACAGAAGCTTTTTGCCACCCTAAAATTCCTGGAAGGGGGGCATTGATATGTGCCAATAATCTATGTCCCTGACTCACCCAAATGCTTACATGGGCCCATACACATATGTAGCTGGATGTCAAGAGTAGAATGTTGACTAGGAACTGCCTGGAATTCAGAACAAAGAGGACAGTATGAATTTGAATAGCTCCCACTAGATAAGCAATTTCCACAAAAACCTACCAAAAAAGCTAAAAAGCCACAGAGCATTGTGAACCAAAGCGAGACTCCCTCTGCTTTAGTGAAAGGCTTGCCGCCTTAGCATCTTCCTTAGGGGTGGGAGGATGTAAAGGAACATTGTTGTCTTCCAAAGCAATGCAAATGCAGGGCCTCTCAGCTCCCTCCCCTGACAGTGGGCTCGGGAAACCAATAGATGACTGTTTCCAGCTCCCAAGCAGTATTCCCGCTGCGCTGCATCGGATGCAAGGTGTTTGGCTGTGACTTTAGTCAGAACTTCGTGTAGCCTCGGATGATGTTTGCCCGTCTGCCTCCGCGAAGGAAGGATATTATTATTGCCTTAATGGAAAATGAAAATAAATCATGTTAAAAAAAATCTTTACGAATAAAATGTCCCCAATTCTGGTTGTTTCTGCATATGCTTCAAGGTTGCTTACAGCTCGCTAGCACAGAGCACATAATAGCTGAGAAACTGTATGAGGGCTATGGAAGGCTTCTGTATGAGAGAGAGAGCCTTTGTACTTGAGTAACTGGCAAAACCGGACACCACACACAACTATGGGCGCGCGTAAGTGGTATTGCAAGGAGAAAGGTCTCAGCTGAAAACCGAGAGATACGTTGCCGTTAATTGCCTGAAGGAGGTTGGAACGGGGATTGTTCAAAACGCTTTGAACTCAATCGTGACGATCAGGCTTGGAGGCTGGTAAAATGACTTCTCATATGAACTGACCAAATATGCTTCAGTAACATCTGGGGCCTCCTGTCCCTCTGCACTGGGTCTCACTATGGGAGGGATGGGTGTGCTTATGGGGGAATAGGAAGTGAGTCTGCAGTGGCCAGCTCCTCCTGGGCTAGCCAGCTGAGACAACAGAAATTTGCCCTCCATGTGGCATGGCTCTGCCTTGACCCCCAGAGAAGCGCCATTGCTATACAGTGGCTAGGACACTGAGCTTTGGCCTCTAAAACGTGTGCCCAGCCTTTCCACTGACTTATGTAGAAGTGGCTTGTCCCTAGACTGGGTGTATTTTCAGCTCCTGTATGCACGGACACCATATTTATCTGTGTTCCACGCACATGAAGAAGCTAACCGTACTATTGATTGGGATTAGACTGCAGCTATAGGTTTTATAGGTAAGCACACAGACTAAAGACAGGTAAACTCTACCAAGGAAGACGAACCATTGTGGATGAGAGACAAGGTACTCAGTAGCACAAGGGACGTGAGCATTCTAAATTTAGCTGCTTATGGTTACATTTCTCTTGGGCAAGCAAAGTGAGGCATGAGGAGTTGAACCACACTCAAGGATCAACGGTAGACAAAAGCCACTCGTTTCCCTACTTAAACTGCACCTGAAGATCTGTAGTAGCAAACACTCCCTCTCCCATCCCATGCTAGAGGTGTGCTTTGAAGCTATCAGTCTACTGGAGCCAGCTGAAAATTTTGTCCAACTATTATTAAAACAGTGTAGGCTAAGAATTGGCACAGCAGATATTTACAATAAGGTTCTACCCTTAGGGCTTGTGAACCCCAAAGCACTATTGTATCAGCTACCCACTGCCTCTGTCTCAATTCCTCAATGTTCTGCCCAGTTATCAACTACTCTCACCACTTATTTTGTAGCATAGGAGTATTTGTGCATGTGTCACGTGCATCCTAAAGTGTGTTATTCCCTATCTCACGCTCTTCCACTAAACGACCTAACCTTGACGTCCTCAGAGATGGAGCAACCTCGTCACACAGAGTCCAGCTCGCCTTTTCAATAGGTCCCTTGGATTGTGTCTGTGTCCAAGCTGGGTCTGACTTACAGGTTATGGATATTTCGATTGCCTCAGTCTTTTTGCTCTAGCAAATAAGGCCAAAGTGAATAACAGTGTACCCACTTCTTGAGCATAGCCTTAATTTTAATCAAATGGGTACCTATGTATTTCTGACCTGTTCAACTCATTACATACTGGAGGAGTACAACAAAGATTCTTTTAAGTTCCCTCAAATTATATTACATAAAACCTGGGATAAAAGTTGAGCCAACTCCAATTTCTCCACTTTGTACCTAAAGATATTGTCTTAGGGTTTTACTGCTGAGAACAGACACCATGACCAAGTCAAGTTTTTTAAAGGACAACATTTAATTGGGGCTGGTTTACAGGTTCAAAGGTTCAGTGCAGTATTATCAAGGCAGGAGCATGGCAGTATTCAGGCAGGCATGGTACAGGAGGAGGTGAGAATTCTACATCTTTAGCTGAAGGCTGCTAGCAGAATACTGGCTTCCAGGTAGCTAGGATGAGGGTCTTAAAGCCCACACCCACAGTGACACACCTACTCCAACAAGGCCACACTTCCAAATAGTGCCACTCCCTGGGCCAAACATTTTCAAACCATGACAGATGTTAATACAGCAAAGAAATAATGCACACACATTCATGTACACACAACTAAAATAAAGCACAGACTTTAATAAAGGTATAGCAAAACTATAAATGAAGTATTATGGGAACTCAAATCTCAATCCTGAATGAAGGATCAAACATTTGTTGGGGAGCTGGGGTCTGACGAATGAGAAACATTGACTACTTACATGTGTTGGTTGGTACCTCCTACAAAGCCACGCACATTCCCTGATACTTAGTGAGAACATGGAAATTCTTTCAGTTGTGATTTACACTAGTCACTAGCAATGTTTACTGATCGCGCTAAACACTGGGCAGGCAGACGTGGTTACAAGGAAGGTTATGAAATAAATCTACCTGGAAAGGTCCCAGCATAGAGTGGATTGCTGCCTGCCTGGAAATTAGGACTCTGGAGTCCACATGATGCAATGGTTGGATTAGGTGACTTACAAAATCCCAGCTAGCCTACTGACTGTATCCACGTAGACATGCATGTACCACGCACACATGCCCATCAAGGCTGACTCAGGGGCACAATATCAGCCTTTTTCAAAGACTGATCTCTTTGGCCACCTAAACTAGACTGTGCCATATTGTGCTTAGTGCCTGAAACACATGTCCATGTGCTCCAATGTCCCTGGGACACCTCTAGTGTCCTTGGGCCCTGTATCTACTACCCTGACCTTTATTCTTCATCTATAGCACTAGAAGGCACACAGCCTCAGAGTAAAGGCTGGCAGTGTTCTCTTACAAACCTGACTTTGTTTTAGCCAGTGAGGCTCTGCCTGCAGTCCCCAAATCCAGGAAGATGGCTGGATGATCAGAATGGGCAATACTGACCGATCCTCTTGTGAAATCAGTCACTCTTCAGAGTTCCCTAAAAATGTTCTGGTAACAGAAATCCCTTCCCTACCCTGCCCAGTAACAATGGCTCTTGTTTACACAACATCTTTTCTCCCTACTTCTGAAAGATGGAGTTTACATATATACTTAAATTTTTTTTATTGACTTTTGTATCACCCCGAGGGGCCAGCAACTTTGGTACAGAGAGGTACTTGGTGTGCCAGCAAAGGAGAATGTAAATGCCAACGCAGCTACAGATGCTTTGATCAACGATGGTGTCCTGCCTGCAAGATCTGCTAGTGTAATGGTGACACAAAGCTTGTGAGAGTCACCAACCAATGCATGACTTGACTGAAGGCCCACTGCACAAGATGGAAGCCGAGCCTGACACTGCTTGAATAACCCGAGACTGGATAGCCCAGGGGCCTAAGATAAAGCCAAACATTACTGTTCTACTAAAAGAAGATAGCAATAAAATGACTCCTCATGACATCCCGCTATCCTCATAGATCAGTGCCTTGCTCAGCCACCATCAGAGAAGCTTCCTCCTGCATTAGATGGGAACAGACACAGAGACCCATGGCCAGACAATATGCAGAGAGTGATTAATTTGGAACAGCCATCCCTAAATGAGATGGTTCCCTTCAGAGCTCAGGGAACCCTACAGAAGAGGAAGTGAAAAGAGTGTAAGAGCCAGAGGGGATGAAGGACACCAAGGAGATAAGGCCTCTAAGCCATCGGGATCAGTGTACAAATGAATTCACAGAGACTGGGGCAACATGCATGGGGCCTGCAGAAGACCTTTAGGCATACATAATGGTTTCCAGTTTAGTGAAACTCTTGAGTGTGCAAATGAGTAGATCTATCTGTTTCTTCTGTCTTTTCTTGGGCTCTTTTCTTTCTGCTTGTTGTTTGTCCTATTCTGTGTGTCAGTTTTTTGTTTTACCTTACTATATTTTATTTTGTTTTATTATTATGCCTTAGAAGGCTGTTTGTTGTATAATGAGAGAGAGAGAAAGGAGGTGGATCAGATGAGAGGGGAGGTGGGAGGAACTAAGAGGAGTAAAGGGAGGAGAGACTGTGATCAAGATATATTATGTAAAAAAAAAAATCTATTTTCAATAAAAGGGGGAAAAGAATTTAATGAAACTGGGGGTTTGGGACAGCATGAAGGACACAAACAGGGACAATTGAGTTAGTGCACACTTGCTGCCCACAATCCACAGACAAGAAAGCAATAGGATGATAATTCTTACATTACCTGACACTCGAAAACTGAAGGCCTCCATTTAAATAACTTGGTTAATAGAGAGCGATGGCACATTATTTTGGAATAGAAATCTTTTTTTTTTAAAAAAAAAAATCTACAATGCAAGCAAACATTTCTTTCTAAAGCTCTGTGGGATCTGATATGAAAGTGAATGACTTTATAGACAGCTACCACCAAAGCACGCGGTTTATGTTCTGTTCCCGTTCTGTTCCAGTTAAGGTACCCAGACATGGTGCACTTGGAAGCCGTTTAAAACTGTGGGTCTCAGCCATCCCCCTGGCCCTACTGAACCAGCACCCGCATCTCTAAAGATCCCCACTTGATTCATGCCTTGGTCTGAATGCTTCTCCAAAAGATTCACGTGCTGTCAATGTAACCCCCAAGGTCACACGTCAATGTTGTCTGGCGGAGGGGGTCTTTGGGAGGTGTGGTGGTTTGAATAAAAATGGCCCCCACAGGCTCCAGGGAGTGACACTATTAGGAGGTGTGGCCTTGTTGGAAGAAGTCCCTCACTTCAGGGTGGGCTTTGAGGTCTCAAATGCTCAGGCCAGGTCTAGAGTGACATTCACTTACTGCGGCCTGATGAACCGGATGTAGAACTCTCAGCTCCTTCTCCAGCACCATGTCTGCCTGCAATGCTTCCTGCCATGAGGATAATGGACTGAACCTCTGAACTGTAAGCCTGCCCAGTTAAATGTTTTTCTTTATAAGAGTGGCCATGGACATGGTGTCTCTTCACAGCAATGAAACCCCAACTAAAGCAGAAGGTGTTCTGTCCACAAGGGGTCTACCCTCACGCAGAGAGCGGTTGACTCACAGATTACTGCGGCATCGTAAGAACAGCTTTCACTATAAAACCAAGGCAAACCAAACCCAGCAAGCTCTCTTGGTCCTGCTTGCTCCGTGTCATGGTGTCTTGTGTCACCTTGGACTCTAGTGAAGACCCTCAGCAGAGGTAGCCCCTTGCCCTTGAACACTCCTAGGCTCCATAATTATAAAAATAAAAGCCCATTATTTATGAATGGTCAAGGCTCTGGCATTCAAGAACAGCCATGGAGAATGGACTGTGATGTTTCACACTCGCATCAAAGCTTGAGAAACACTAGGAGGGACAGAGGCCTTATTAAAAACGTACAGTTGCTAGGAAACAAAATCAGATACAATCAAACTATGCCTTTCCACGTACACTGAGCTTGAAGGCTGGAAGCATCCTTCCAGTACGGCTTTCCACCATCAGAGCTTGTTTGAGACAGAGTGCCACCCTCCGTTTCTACATCCTCTACCATCCAATTTTGCCTTTCGGTGTTCTTCCCATAGTCCCTCTCTTACAGCATCTTCTCTTCAGCACAGATCCAAAGAGTTGTGCCTTCCGGTCCTCCTGGGTTCATTAAAAGTGTCTTTTGGCACTACCTTCTCCTGGTGGCTGCCTTATTAACGGATCTGACCTTGTCTGTGCCTAATCCCACGAATCTTCCCTTCTGTCTCCCTAGAGCTCACACTGGACGCTTCGCATTGACCGCCCCTAGGGTGATCTGTCTGTATACCTACTGACAGCTAGGTAACTTGGGAAACAAACTGTCCCCAAACCCCTGCCATTATTCTTCTCAGCCCCAAATGTGCAGTTTGCAATGACTTCCTGGGGATATAACTTAGCTGTTTTAACTGCTACCAAATCCAGGGAGGAGGTGCATTTACCAAATAGTATAATACAAATGGTCCTGAGGAGGGAAGGGGCTTAATAATTTTGAGTAACTAAAAGACCAGTATGGTGCTGGGAGGCTGGCTCATCCAGTAAAGTGTGGGGACATAACTTTGAGCTCATGTAAAAAGCCAAAAGCCAGTGTAGTGATGCATAATTGTCATCCCAGCAGTGGGAAGGTTGACACTGCTCAATCCTTGGGGCTTGCTGGCCAGCCAACCTAGCCTGCTTGGAAAAATCCCAAGCCAGTGAGAGACCCTGTTTCAAATAAAGGGAAGAGTGCCTGAAGAATGACAAGCAAGAAAAGACACTGGAGGAAGTTGACCTCTGACCTCCTTGTGCATATGTGCTCCTGTACATTATACATATATAATAGTATGCATATAATACACATACATGTATGCATACACACACACACACACACACACACACACACACACACGAAAGACCAGTATGACTGAGAGTAGAAACTGCTATATTTTGAGAAATAGGCAGATAATAAAAAAAAAAAGCTCAGGAGAGATTTCCACACTTTAAAGTATGGAGGAAGCACCTGGCATTCACCACTACAAACGCCCGTATCTTTCTCTGGCACTCAGTTCCTACAGGGCTGATGGAGCCTCTAATTTGTCCCTAAGAGATTCTATAGTTTGTGATTCACGCACCACATTGGAGAGGGCTTGGCTGACTCAAGTCAGCTTCCCAAGCATTGCTGGCTGCTCATTGGAATCGCTGTAAGAGCTTTAGAAATAGTCCCTGCCCCGACATTCAGATACAGTTGGTTTAACGTGGATATGGAAAAGTGACTGGATACGCAGGGACATTTGACAACTACTATTCTGTATCTGGAGTGTGGCTCCGAAGGCCTGGCTGGAGCACCTCGGCAGGCAAATAGAACAATCAAAGTGAATATGAATTCATGAAAAACGTCCCAACAAGAACGCTTGCTCTCTCCACTGCGCTAGCCAGCAAGCCAATGAGCATGTGCCTGTCTGGGTTGCCAGGCAACCTTCTTGGAGCTCGCGCTCTCGGGCTCAGTTTTGCGCACTAAAGCAAGGAAATTGGAACCCAGGATTGAGCTGTCTGCTTTTAGTTTTTTAAACGTCTTTTAAAAGTGTGTCTTCTTTCCTCCCCTTTAGAAATACAGGAAGCCAGACACTCTAAGAGTTGGTGTAAATTATAACACGGATTCATTTTCTATGAATAAACATGAGAGAGAACGTGTGAAGCGTGAAAAAAATCTATCAATTATGTTCTTCAAAGCCGCCCAAGATTATGCAGCTTTAATGGCTGGGTAATTTTGAAAAGAAAGCTTGGAAATTGAGCTGCACCTGAACTCTAATTTTTAAAAAAAGGCACCAAATTAATTGGCTTTCGGCGCTTCTCTAACGAGTCTGGAGTGCATGTCTGAAATGAGCTGGTGGAGGCGGCCATGGCTTAGCCCTCCCTTGTTTTTTGGTTTTTGTTTTTGTTTTTGTTTTTTGTTTTGGTTTTGGTTTTTCTGTATAGCCCTGGTTGTCCTGGAACTCACTTTTTAGACCAGGCTGGCCTCGAACTCAGAAATCCGCCTGCCTCTGCCTCCCAAGTGCTGGGATTAAAAAGGCATGCGCCACCACCGCCCGGCTTTAGCCCTTGTTCTTACAGAGCTTGAACCTGGGAGAAACTCTAAGCAGCAATCATTAGAGAAACTTCTGCCTTAGTGAAGAGGGATATGAGGTTTTATGAAATCCTTGTTAGGTTACTTTTGCCACCTAATATTCCAAATTAGCCGGAGACCCGATCTATGAATGAAATGGGCCTCACATGATCCAATTGGCTGAATCTGCTTGTCTGTCTCTTTGATTGGGAGTTTACCACCTAAAATAGCACAGGAAGAGGCCTGGCTGTTGTGGGATTCTGATGGGCCAGATGCGTTCCTGAGCAGAGCATGCGCTGGCCTACGGATGAGTTCCTAAGCAGAGCATGCGCTGGCCTACGGATGAGTTCCTGAGCAGAGCGTGCACTGGACTACAGATGAGTTCCTGAGCAGAGCATGCGCTGGCCTACGGATGAGTTCCTGAGCAGAGCNTGCACTGGACTACGGATGAGTTCCTGAGCAGAGCGTGCACTGGACTACGGATGAGTTCCTGAGCAGAGCGTGC
>NC_034597.1:65732454-65751818 GCF_900095145.1 Mus pahari
TGCACTGGCCTACGCTCATACTTTTCCACTTACCTCTTTAATATGAATGAGCTGTGTTGTCCACCTGTTTGGCCAGCTGTTTTTAGACGTTACCCAGTTCAGCCCTTACCACAACTCTCTGAGAGACTCACTTGAACACTATAGTATATGTACTCCCCCATACAAAACCCAAAACTGAGTCAGACACGTGATTTTTAACCAATACTTCTTTCTATGTACACATAAATGCATATACGCACAAAATATACAGTATATAGGATATATGCTATCATATATTTCATGGGGAGAGAGAAATAGGCATAGAAAGAGAGAGACAGAAGCTTCCTGTTCAAAATGAGCCCCCAAACCAGGACTCGAACCCTGAAGACACAAATGCTGATGAGAGCGCAATGAAATCCACACAAGGAACAGAGATTCGCTCTGAGTGTGATCGACCCGGCAGAGCAGTGTGACACTGACTTTAAGGAAATATTCTAAGTTCTCATCATGATCCGAAAAAGAGACCGCAGAGAGCCAAACATAGACAAGGCCCTGGAGTTCATTCCCAGCAGGGCAGAAAGATAGGAGCGAGGGAGGCAGGATGAAAGCATGGAGGAAGAGAGGGGGCCTTAAGCAATCTTACTGTAAGTGATTGAGCAATAAAGTCATTTCACATAGTACGTTAAAAATAATGACAAAAGCCCCAAATTGGTAAATATATAAATGCTCTATGAAAGATTTTCAGTTGCTGAGATGATTTCCTAGTGATTATGATATCTGTTTGAATGGGGTAATGAATCAGAAGATAGTATGAGAAATGGAACAATCAAGGACAAAGGTCATGATTGTCTAAATCGAGAAAGGACAGTCACAGTCATAGGACATAAAGGAGTGGCTGACAAACTCCAGTAGCAGTAACAGCTGAAGAAGGAAGGATGGTTACAAAACAAAAACCTAAATTCTCAAATCAAAAGATAATTTAAAAACACACACACACACACACACACACACACACACACACACAACTAAATACACTTCTAGGCCAGAGAAACATGTCTGAGTTGCATCAGGAAGAAAGCCCAGCCAGCGTGCAAGAACGTCACTGATCCTGTCAGCAGATGTCCAGCATGGCAAGAGACGCTGAAGGACAGGAAGCCCTACTACACATGCCGCTACGTGTAGCTACGACATGTTTGGGACCAACAGAGAAAGAAAGTTAAGGTCAGTGGTCTAGACGATTTTATGCCAACCTGACACAAGCTAGAGTCATCTGAGAGAAGGGAACCTCAAATGAAAAAAAAAAAAAAAATGCCGCTGTGAGATCAGGCTGTAGGCAAGCATGTAGTAAGTTTTAAATATATATATATTGACCCTAGATCCCAATATCCCCCCCCACACACACATATCCTCCCCCTCCCCCATACCCTGTCCCTTTCCCCTCTGAGAAGGGAGATTTGTAAATGAATTACATTTTGTTTATCCATTCCTCAGCTGAGGGACATCTAGGTTGTTTCCGATTTCTGGCTATCACAAATAAAGCTGCTATAAACATAGTGGAGCAAGAGTCCTTGTGGGATGGTGGAGCATCTTTTGGGTATATGCCCAGGAGTGGTAGAGCTGGCTCTTGAGGTAGACCTATTTGCAATTTTCTGAAAAACTGCCAAATTGATTTCCAGAGAGGTTGTACAAGTTTGCACTCTCACCAGCAGTGGAGGAGTGTTCTCCTTGCACCACATCCTCGCTAGCATGTGCTGTCCTGAGTTGTTTACCTTAGTCATTCTAATGGGTGCGAGGTGGAATCTCAGAGTCATTTTAATTTGCGTTTCCCTGGTGACTAAGGATGTTGAACAATTCTTTAAGTGGTTCTTAGCCACTTGCGATTCCCTGTTAAGAATTATCTGTTTAACTCTGTACCCCAATTTTTAATTGGGTTATTTGGGTTGTTGGTGTCTAAGTTCTTGAGTTCTGTATATATTTTGGATATTAGCCCCCCTGTCAGATGTAGGGCTGGTGAAGAGCTTTTCCCAATCTGCAAGCTTCTGTTTTGTCCTATTGACTATGTCCTTTGACTTACAGAGTTTTTTCAGTTTCATGAGGTCCCATTTATTAATTGTTGATCTTAGTGCCTAAGCCATTGTTTTCAGTTCAGGAAGTTGTTTCCTATCCCAGCAATTGTGAGTGGTATCACCCCTGAGCTGGTAGTCCTGGGTTCTATACGCAGGCTGAGCAAGCCATGAGGAGCAAGCCAGTAAACAACACCCCTCCATGGCCTCTGCACCAGTCCCTGCCTCCAGGATCTGGCTCAGTTTGAGTTCCTGCTTTGGCTTCCCTCAGTGGACTGTGATTCATATATGTAAGCCAAATAAACCCTTTCCTCCACAGGTCACAATGCTTCCTTATAGCAATACGAACCCTAGCTAATACTGTAAGACACGAAGAACATAAAAGATCATGCCACCCTATAGACTGTTGCTAAAGGAAATGTCCAGTTATGTCAGCAGAAAAAGCTATAAATCAAAATATATTGACTTTCATACTATCTTTAGGGAACACAGAACACAAAATATATAGCACAACATTTATTATACTTGTCCAAAAAAAAAAAATCTTCCCTCTTGTGCTCACAGAAGATAAAAACTCATGCACAAATAGGTATCCGTGTGAGTAGATATGAACACACAGGTCCTCTCACGTAAGCATTAAAATCCAGTACAAATGTATACTCAGAGACTGTGGCAGCATGCACAGGGCCTGCACAGGGCCAAGCGAGATGGGGTCCCCTTGCTCAAAGAAATAATTGGACATGAGCTCCCATACCTAACCAAGATGCTATAGCTGCTTGAAATGCTATAGTTAGCTTTCATTGAAGAATGAAGTTAGCATTCATTGAAGAATGGCATCTCATTGGATATACAAACCACACTTGAGGGCAGGTTCCATGTCCAGCAGTAGGCGAGCAGCTCAAAAGGAGCTCCCCAGTGGGTTTTGTAGCTTTTTTTCCCCTTTGGTCTCATATTGCTTTGTTTGGGTTGTTTTGTTTTGTTTCGCCTTACTTGTTTTTAGCATGTGTATTATGGTTTCTGATTTTGTGTTTTTATGGGTGTGTGTGTGTATGTGTGTGTGTGTGTGTGTGTGTGTGTGATTTGTGCTTTTTCTTTATATTGTTTTATTCTGCTTTGCCTGTTTGTTTTCTAAAGAGAGAAGGGAAGGAGGTGGCAGGACGGGGAAGTGGGGAAGACCTGGGAAGAGATGAGGAAGGGAAAGCCATGACCAGAATATGTTCTATGAAAAACAGGTTTGTTTTCGAAGAAAAAGAAGTTACTTGGGCTAGTTTCCTCCTCCTCCTCCTCCTCCTCCTCCTCCTCATCTTCTCTGTATCTGTTATTTACTTGAAACCCAGATTTATTTGCTCTTGTTTGTATTCATCATTTGAATTTATGTTCCTTTATTTTGGGGATGTGAAAACATAGCATGCCCTACTCAAAAGGTTTATGCAGATCTCTCTCTCTCTCTCTCTCTCTCTCTCTCTCTCTCTCTCTCTCTCTCCACATGCCTGTGGGAGAGCAAACCCTCCGATTTATGATCTATCCTTCCCGTGATTTGCTTTACAGAAACCATTTTCAGGGGAAGTCATCTTAACCCAATGACTTTGCTTTGGTGGCTTTAAATCTCAGGGGAAGTCTGAACCGTCCGTCCTCTCCCCACCCCTCTCAGGTGTCTGTTGTAGAAAAAGTGGATGGACTAATTTGTAAATTTTCCTGCTCGAATCTCAGGAACTTTTAAGTGTACGTAAAAGCCGGAACGTGGGGGAGGCTGTCAGGAGTCTGTCTGCTTACAGAGTGCAGATGCCACCTGAGACTAACCAGAATGTCAGATGGTGCTCAGTGATGGGTGGTGGGCCTTCGTTGAGATGGTGGCTACCTTGATGATGTTCTCTGAACAAACATAACCCAGAGCTGCCTAAACTCTTTACTGCATGTACCAGCCCCATGATGTTGGGCCTATCTTTCCCTATGGTTAAAGAAAGATATTTTTGCTGGGCAAGTGGTGGTGCACACCTTTAATCCCAGCACTTGGGAGGCAGAGGCAGGCAGGTGGGTTTCTGAGTTTGAGGCCAGCCTGGTCTACAGAGTGAGTTCCAGGACAGCCAGGGCTACACAGAAAAACCCTGTCTTGAAAAACCCAAAAAAAAAGAAAAAAAGAAAAAAAGAAAGAAAGGAAGGAAGGAAGGAAAGAAGGAAGGAAGGAAGGAAGGAAGGAAGGAAGGAAGGAAGGAAGGAAGGAAGGAAGGAAGGAAGAGAAAAGAGATATTTTTACTGGAAACTCTAGAGTCTTCTACACAGACCCTGCTGCTCAGCATTTTAAGCCACACTTTGAAGAACCCACCTTATATCTTCACCTAAGTTGAAAGTGTTGACAAGGACAAGGTCAGGGGAAGAAAGCTTTCTTCTTTACTGAGGCCTCCCCATGACATGGACCAGGATCTTTTCAGCAGTCTTCATGACTGTGAGTCTTCCGTGAATCAGACCGTACCCTCTGAGAACATTCCAGGCCTACTCTGAGGGATCAATCATCTCCTAGGTGTGTCTGCCCTGCTATCCACAAGCTACAATGCACTTATAAGAGGCCAAGGTTAGGTATGGACAAGACCCAAAGCAAAATCAGAAATTTACTAAAAGCATGAACCTTTTTGAGTTTGTTTAGTTCAATTGCATGAACTTTATATAGGACATCATGCCAGAACGCCAGGATTAAAATTGTCTAAATTAGACACAATGGCTGAGCTCATCATGATTGTTTGTTTTGGGTTTTTTTTTTTTTTTGAGGGTTTAGATATCAAATGACCTAACTAATTGTACGTGTATGTTTCTTTTAGACTGAGAACGGAAGCTCGGTGAACTGAGCTGCAGAAGCCAGAGGGAGTCTGCTGTTATACTTTAACCAGTGTGCAAAGAAGGCTCTTATGCAATTAGTTATCTGGGACTTTCTCCCCAGGGACTTGCTCAGCGAGTCACTGTTGGGATGAAGCTTTATGGCCTTGGAGTCCTGGTAGCCATCATCATCTGTGAGCAGCATGGCTTCGCCTTTCAGAGGTAACACCAGGGGCCTAGGCGGGCCGGGTCCTTCCTACCTGTGTGCCTCTCACGGAGCAGAAGTAGTGTCCTGGGATGGAGAGCCAAGTGGGTAGAGGCCAGTTTCTTCAGAGACTTGAAGTGGTTTGAGGATACAGGGTATCAGTAGTATTTTTTATTTTCATTTTCTGCTTTCATTTTACCAGTGTGATAAGTATACTCAGAGGCTATGGAGATTGAATAAAATCGGATCTTGACGAATCACCTGTACCTTCACATAACACATGATTTATATTCTTCCTGCCTTAACACATAGATATGTGAACTAAATAAATAAGTTTTATTTTCATCTTGTTCATAGAGTACAGAAGGGGGAAAAGGTAAAGGTATGAAATAGATCTGGGTTGCACACAGTCATTGAGCGTAGACCGTGAGAGGAAGTTGAGTTACAATGGACGGATAGAAGAACTTAGCTATTTCTTCATTAACTTCGTGGAGTGATTTCCTGAGAATCTTTGACTGTAAACTGATTAGGACACAAATGAATACATGTTAGAGCACACAGAATACATGGGATAACAGTTGCAGCATACCTGCTGGGGTATAATTATTAACCAGTCAAGGCTAAGCTTTAAAATGTATATATAACTTTGGAATTGTTATACTTTTTCTTTGTTTTGCTTCTATAATCCTTTTCTAGTTGTATCTGAGATGGGCCCTTGTCTTCCTCTTCCTGAATCACAGGGAGAGACAACAATTGATCCCAGTGTGGGTGGGGAAAAGTCTATGCATTAAAACCATTTCTGAGTTATGAAACCCAAAGAATATTCACTCATTCAGGTAATGATGTACAGCTGAAGCTGTGCTTACGAAAGCTGGATGATTCTGTTGTGTTCAGTGTGGTTGTCAAGTAGCAAGAAGTAAATTCCACTGTGAGAGACTGGTTTTTAATGAGTTCATACAAAGATCAGAACTGCTAGAAGAGTTGGTGACTCATGCATCTATATTTTATTAATAGTTACATAAGTATGATTTTAGGATCTTCGTAGGTTCTAATATTCCCTAACTTGATGGTTGTCTTTTGTTAGAAGGTAGCAGCAACTCTGATAACATCATCTAACCCTAACCCTAACCCTAACCCTAACCCTAACCCTAACCCTAACCCTAACCCTAACCCTAACCCAGTTGCTGTAGAGGCAACATCATTGTCTTCCAGTGGAGGGGGCAGAAATCCATTGTGATTTACAAGTGTGTTTGACTCATGTACTAGGCTGGACACAATATTGCTATTTAAATACCTACCCTATACTTGGGATCTGTCCTCCTCTCCTTTTTCCTCCCCTCCCCTCCCCTCCTCTCCTCACCTGCCCCACCTCTATCAAATGGCTTCTCTATGTTACCCAAGTTGACTCTGAATTTCTCATCTCCTGCCCAAGCCTCTCAAGTAGATGTGCCTGGACTGCAGATGTGCACTACTGAGCTGGCTCCAGGCTACCATGATGATTCTCTACTAAACTACACAGGGTACTCATTGCAACACAAGACACGGAAAGATCTTACAGTATCTTTACAAAATCAGCAGACCTGTGCCTGTTCAGTGGAGCTAAATAATGCAAATGAAAGAGAAGGGCAAAGAGAAATGGTAAGGGCATGAGCGAGAAAACTCTCTCACACGTGATTCCTACTTCCTTTGCTGCGGCAGGCAACACTGAAATCTACAGAGACATAGGCTTGAAGAGTGGGATGAGAAAATGGTTACAGTGTAGCCAACTAATACTACATGGAAAACAGTTAGTGCTTGCGCATACCTGGAGGACCTACATGTGAGTGAGAGGAAAAGGAGGGGCCATGTTGGAGACAGAAGCATCCCCGAGCTCCGAACTCTCACCCTTGCACTAGAAATAATAAGATGAACCCCTTCCCCCAGTGTTTCTGAGTTCTGCAGAAAGCTATTACTGCACTAAGAGAAAAATCTAATTTCATTCAGAATGACAGCCTTTGATAAATTCTTATTTCTGGAGGTTAGAATTTAAACCTTTCTAGAAAGCAGTAACCAGCTGGCATTTGCCCGAAGGTGTTCTTTGTTACTATTTTCTTGCCGGGATCATTTTCCTAATAACAGTTTGTGTTGAAGCAATGTCCTCACGGTTGATTTGTAGGTGCGTGCTGATAACTCTCATCTGTGAAATGCCTTGGAACCACAGCCACAAAACAGCTTGTATAAAGGCATAAATACCATATGACAAAGAGGAAGGCAGCTGAAGCCTACATTTCCATATTTGGTTGATTTTCAGGGCCAGATAAATAAAAAAAAAATACTAGCAAGAATCTTGTAAACAAAGTCATTAATTGTATTGTGCAATGATTATCTAAGTGGAGTCTGTCAGCCCAGGCTATTGGGAAAAGAAAAATGAGAAACATGGACAAAAAGGAAGAGAAAGGTTTGGAGAGGAGGGCATGGAGGGCATCGTAGACCACAGCATATGTGGTTTGTTAATGCCACACTCTGACTAGGTACCCGATTCCAGTCATTCTCTTTCAGTTATTAGTTCTGCCCCCTCCACTCATAACTAATCACTATTTTCACCTCAAGGAACAGACCACCAGTGGCCCGCAAGCACTGCAAAGCATATGACAACATCACAGCCTAGAACTATCTATGTTTCTATCTATCAATCATCTATTCATCTCTCTATTTATCTATCTATTCATCTATCCATCTATCTATTCATCTCTCTATTCATCTCTCTCTCTCTCTCTCTCTCTCTCTCTCTCTCTCTCTCTCCCCATCAATTCATCTATCATTTCCATCAGCTATCTCTATCAGCTGTTAATATACCTATCTACCTATATACTCATGTATGTATAATCTATTTCTTCCTCCTCTGTGCATATGTGTTTTATTCTATTTTTAGTGCAAGTTTTCTTACTAAATATTTCTTGTGCAGATGCTGTAATTATCACTATAGAGATTTGTCTTAGTCACGGTTTATATTCAGTATTCCCTTAGGACCAAGAAGCAAGCTGGAGAGGAAAGGGTTTATTCAGCTTATACTTCCACATTGCTGTTCATCACCAAAGAAGGTCAGGACTGGAAGCCACACACAAAGCAGGAACTTGAAGGCAGGAGCTGATGCAGAGGCCATGGAGGGTGCTGCTTACTGGCTTGCTTCCCCCTGCCTTGTTCAACTTGCTTTCTTATAGAACCCAGGACTACCAGCACAGGGACAGCACCACCCACAGTGGGCTGGATCTTCCCCCCTTGATCACTAATTGAGAAAGTGCCTTATAGCTGGATCTCATGGAGACACTTCCTCAAGGGAAGTTCTTTTCTGTGTGATAACTCCAGCTTGTGTCAAGTTGATACACAAAACCAGCCTTTATAAAATTCAACAAAACACACCTTTATTTTCATCTCTCATTGCCCCTGGGCATTCTACAAATTGGAATTATTTTTCCTCAGGAATGCACGGCAGGTCAGAAGAATCTCATAGCTTTTCAGCCCACTGTGAAATAACTGACAGACCTTAGGCTGTATTAAAATGCAAAGTGTCTCTAATCAGAAGTTAGAATACCATCTCCAGTGAAGCTGTTGTTCAAATTTCTTGGTCTTTCTTGTTAAAAAGAAAAACTTTAGATCTGTTCAATGAATCTGTTGTTTGAAGTGAAGAGAGCAGCCTGCAAATCCGCCAGCTCTGACCAGTGTCCAGAGGACCTCATCCAGTTAGGTACAGAAATAGGATGTCTGGGAACGGAAGAGCACGGTTTATTGACTGCCTGTGTGCTACTTCAGTTGATCTAACCGGGAAGAGCCCACGACTGTCTCAACCTCAGTTGCTATTTGCAGTGCCTGGCTCAACCTCAGCCACTGGAAACACAAAGCCAAAACCGAACAAGAAAATCTCCTATCTTAGACTTTTAGTTGTTGTTGTTGTTGTTGTTGTTCATTTCCCTGTGTAATCAGCCGATTCTTGTTATTGTAGCAGACTTTGAGGCCCCTGTGGCCCTTCTTTATGATTTACCTCACATAGGAATTTCTATCTGGGGCCAAATTCCCCCAGGAGGTTGGCTCTGAGATGAAGACTGATCTACAGGCAGTTTTCTGAAAAGGGATGTCATCCATCTCTGTGGAGGAAGGAGGGAGGAGAGTTTAGGGTGATGGGATGGGGGAGGTGTAGGGCAGGGAAGGGGGAATTGAACTGTGAGACTATCACAACAGACATGATGCTAAGGTCTGCCACCACTACCCCTGCAAGCCCCCTGCCACATTGGTGATTTTTTTTTTTTTTAAATTCTCCCATCCTGGCTGGTGAGAAGGTGCTTCCGAGCCTTTCCCCAGTACACACATTACAGCAGCTATTACCTTCTGGGATCATGTGGGAGCCGTGCCAGCTCTCAGTATGATCATTTGTGAATACACATTTGGACACTGGAACAATCCATATTAGATTTGCGGATCTAGTGCACCCACTTTGATTTGGACTTGTCTAAGGCTCCAGATGCCCAGAGTGGAATACCAACGTGGACCATGCTGACAAGAGCCCTCAGAATGTTTGAGCATCTCCTTTGGCAGTGTTCAGAGTAACTTGAGTCAACTGGCACAGGACTCATACAGAAAGGAGTTGTGATCCCTTTAGATCAGTGGTTCTCAACTTTCCTAATGCTACCACCCTGAAATATAATTCCTCATGTTATGGTGATCCGCCCCCCCCCCAACCATAAACTTACCTTTGTTGCTGCTTCATACCTGTAATTTTTCTGTTATGAATTGCAATGTAAATATCTGACAGGCAGGTTATCTGATATGTGACCCACAAAGGGGTCATGACCCACAGGTTGAGAACCACCTCTTTAGCTATTTCTTACAAGTGCTACGGTGTCTAGATTCTCCTTCAGGCAAGAAAATCTGGGTTTAAGTACTGACTCCAGTCTGGAAACTAGACGATGGTTTATGACTTTGGGCTGTGGTAACTTGTCTTCAGTCCTTCTCAGTGCCCATCGTTGACATACCTGGATTATAAAGATTAAGCAATAATCTTACTGGCTACTCATCTGCCATTGGCCCTCGGAATGTTGTGTTCTCTTCGCCCCGTAGCCCCCTGAAGGTCACGTCTTTCTGGCTACTGCCACAGCTTTGCCTGGCTTCTTGCTGATGATACATAAGCCCTGCCACCTGGAACTGGCAGTAGAGTGTGTGGGGGCGTGGGGGGGATCTCATCATCTCTGTTGCTATCAGGAAGCTCCAGTCTGTGGCAGAATGCCCTACACTGGCTCTGTGACTCGAATCCGCTTCCTTGCCTGGCTTCCAGGGCAATAACAAGGACTGAAGCCTGGCAGTGGCAATGCTGGGTATCACAGGGAAAAGAGTGACCTGTCCCTAAAGGGGGTGTTCTTAGCCATGCTGATGGATTCAACGTTCTAGTTAGGTCTTTGGGGAGGGTTTGGATGCTAGGATGGTTTTTAGACCCTTGGAGGAAACAGTGATTTGCACTAACTAAACTCAAAATATCAGAATGAATGTGGCAGATACTTAAAGTGTGGGTGTTGGGGGGGGTGCTATTCATAGACTGAGACACGTCCAGATATACATACCGTGCAAGGTGGCGCTCTGTTTATTGTAGTGATTAAGGACGAAGAGGAGGCTCCGTAGCACTGGAGTCCAGAGCGCCTTCTTTTGGTTTTAGTACTTGTGGTTGTCATTCTTGTTGTTGTTGCTGCTGTCATTGGTTTGGTTTGGTTTTTCTGAGTAAATAAAATGTTAAGATTTCTTTTTTAATTATTTTTTTTTATGAAGGAAAAAATTAGAGAGAAAACGCTGAAACTGTGTCACCCGGAGACAAAGCTCTTCGGCATGCCGGTGGCCATTTTTTCTGTATTTCCTGCATTTTCTGCCGCTCCTGCCCCTGCCCCTGCCCCTGCCCCTGCCCCTGCCCCTGCCCCTGCCCCTGCCCCTGCCCCNGCCCCTGCCCCTGCCCCTGCCCCTGCCCCTGCCCCTGCCCCTGGTGCTAGGATCAAAGGCCTGAGCTACCACTCCCAGCTGACCTTTTTTAAAACAAAAACAAACAAACAAAAACCAATTGTAATTAGCTGGGCATGGTGGTGCATGCCTTCAATCCCGACATTCAGGAGGCAGAAGCAGGCAGAGCTCTGTGAGTCTGTGGCCAGCCTGGTCTATAGAGTGGGTTTGGTACCTGTGATCAAAAACACCTCATATTTTGCCCTCTCTCCTTCCCAAACAGCCATGGGAGCTGGGGTTCACAATATGTTGTTCTTTGTTTATTCGTAACTTTCTCCTGCTTTTAATACATAGTAGTTTTCTTTTTCTTCTAAATTAGTTTTTCAAAACTAGGACCATATTTCAGTTTGAGTCATCTTGTTTCACTGCTTTATAATATATCACGGAAATCATCCCTCAAGTTAGCTGTTATAAATCAAACTCGTTCTTTATAACTGGAAAACGCCCTAGGATGGCTGCACGCGTGTTTCCAGTTATTGACACTTTGAAGAATGATTCAGTACATAGCCTTGAACATATGCCCCGAGGCAGTGGTTGAATGGATTATGCTAAACCTGTACCAGGGATCCACATCAAATTTCCCAGGCTGATGTTCTATGAACCACTGTTTGCTCTTCTCAATGGTGTCCAGAATCCAGAGTCATTTTATCAAAGTCCTCCAAACAGAAGCATCCTCTGCTCCATTGCTAATCATGGTCATCTCCTTACTCCTAGTTACTTAGGAAGGGAAGCCCAAATGTATAAGTATGCTTTCAAAATCTTCTCCATGGAAGGACTGCCTAAGATTTTTACATGTGACCCTGAGTATATAGGTATATAAAACCGATATACAAAGGAAGCATCTACCAAAAATAAGTCCTAAAGAAATTGGTATTAAACCAATTCTTCAGTATCCATAGAACCTTATTGTTTAATAAAGATGAAGACAAAGTTGCAAGCTAATGAGACGAGCCTGTTTATTTACCTTCAACACAAAGGAGTAAACGCTGTAGAAGCATCTGGTACTACAGGATGAAGAGTGTTTACAACTTTCTCGGTGTTAATCAATATTCTCATTTTTATGCAATCAATGCTAGGAAGTCTGCCTTGCATAAATACTCCACACACGGTGGGAGAAGTATGATAGAAACATTGTAGGAATTGTTGGAAATTCTGCCCTAACCCCAGGCCAAAATTCATTTAATTGCTCTTTGTGAAATGCAAGTCAGTGACTCAAACAGCAAGTTTTAAAATCCAATAGTCTAACACGATACAATCCAAGGTGACGCTGACCTGTGGATGCCGAGGGGAAGCAGTAAAGAAGTGTTAACTCCTTGATTTCAGTAATGAAACCACCATGTGTTTGTAGCAGCAGAAAGCCTTCATGCACCATTATTCAGGACAGTGGAACAGTGTGGAGTCTGAGTTGAGGTGTTTCGGGATCCACTGGAATTCCATGGTCTGCTGGCACAGAATACACATGCTGCATGTTCAGAGTCACAGCTGCACTGGCCTTATGCATGTCATGCCATACAGGAGAATGCTTCCACAAATGCCTTGGATTCATCTGGTGTTTGGTTTTAAATTAATTTTTTTTTTTTGGTCTTCATGAATTCCAAAACATTTTACTGTTGCCAAGGTTTTAGGAGCTCCACACTCAGCTACGTGGCCTCAGACTCAACTATGATTTAGAGAGGTGGAGGAGATACAGATAAACTTCTTTCTGTCTAGTTATGATCTTTCACCTTCTCTGAACACCCATGTACTAGAAGGAGCAGGTTGCCATTTCCCAGCAAAGCCCTGTGACCCTCAGCCAGTCTAACTTAGTCAATAAACACTGTGTCTTAGTTAGGGTTATCATTGCTGTGATGAAACACCGTGACCCAAAGTAACCTGAGGAGGAAAGGGGTTGTTTGGCTTACATCTACTGAGTCACCCTCCACTAAAGGAAGCCAAGGCAGGCACTACAGCAGGACAGGAACCTGGAGGCAGGAGCTGATACAGAAGCCATGGAGGGGTGCTGCTCACTAGCTCGCTCTTCCTGTCTTGCTCAGCCTGCTTTCTTATAGAACTCATGCCCGCCAGCCCAGGGATGGCACCACCCACAATGAGCTGGGTCCTCCCACACCAATCACTAACTAAGAAAATGCCCTACGTGCTTGCCTACAGCCTATCTTATGGAGATATTTTTCTCGGTTGAGGGTTCCCTCCTTTCAAATGACTATAGCTTGTGTCAAGTTGGCATAAAACTAGCCAGCATGTCTCCTACGGAGCCTGTGCTAACGTATAATGCCTATGTACCCTCCTGAAAGATACTATAACCTCTTATGGACTTACATAGTTCTGTGTATACTTCTTTAATAAAATCTTCTATTCCATGTATTTTTAGAAGATTTGAGAATAAGTGGTTAAGAGGGTGAGAACGCTTGCTGCTTTTGCATAAGAATTGGAGTTTGGTTCTCAGAACCCATAAGGGAGCAAGCCACAGATGCCTCCAACTCCGGGGGATCCAGGGCTCTCTTCTAGCTTCTGGTATACTGTATACATGTATACAGTACGCACGCACACGTGCACACTGAGAGACAGAGACAAAGACAGAGAGACAGAGACGGGCTGGCAGACAGAGATAGGGAGACAGGTATAAAAAAAAAAGTAAATCTTAAAAAATAAGTAGTTTTAGAGTGACAGGAAATTTGCAGAGGAGACACATGGAGTTCTTGCTTGGCCCTCGTGCATGCTTCCTAAACCCATCATCTTACATTATCACTCCATATTCGTCAAAACTGTGAAGCCAGATCTGGATGGCCACTGCTTTCTTCTTCTCTTTATAGAATTATCTCCTACAGAAAAATTGGACGGCAAGCTGCAGAAATGAATCTGCTAAGAAGCCCTCCCTCTCTGAGTAAATGGTTTACAAACAGAAAGTAAATTGAGACTGAATCACACTAATGTATTGCCCAGACGGTACCAGCATCACTAGGAATTCTCCACACTGTAGCAAATGTTACACCACAGAAAGGAATACACAAAGCAAAAGAACGTGCTAAGAAAACTGATATCCCACAATCCAATTCATCTGTATACCCTGGCAACAAAGGTGTCTAGGATATGGAATATTCAATCACCACTTACAAAAGAAAAGAGAGCATTGTTAGAACAAGTATAATCTTAAAATATGCAATATATTAATGGATAAAACTTTTAAAAAAAGACATCAAAGTAGGCCAAACAGATGAATCTTCTGTATTTGTTGATGAGAAGACTCAGAATCATGAGTATGTCCATCCCCCCAAAAAAATTATGAACCTATAAATTCAATAAACTCACCATGGAAACCTGAAGGTTTTATGAATCATGACAGGTATTGATTTTTAAATTTTTATGCTAAAGATCAGATCTCCCCAAGAGGCTTTTTGAGAGGCACAGGGTGAGGGTGGGGGTGGGGTGGGGTTGGATAGGATCTCATTCTGTAAGATACTGAGAATTAGTTTGGAGGTCGAAGAAGTTAGTTCAGCTAGTAACCTGATCCTCAGAACCCATGGGAAAAAAACCCAAATCTGGTGGTTTGTGCTTTTACCCTCATCACTGGGGAGAAAAAGCAGGCAAAGAACAACTACCCCATTAAAACACAACAGCCCGGAAAGCCATACTATATTATAGGTGAGGAGCATCATAGATTATGCTGCAACACTAATACACTCTAAAAGAGCCTTGCCTGATGCAATAAAGCCTTAATTAGTAGTTCATTTGTGCTGCTATAAACAACAACAGGATACATTCGACTGTGCGTTTATAAGCAACAGAAACTTTTCCCTGTGCTAGAAGCTAGAAATCCAAGGACAATGACTAGCAGATTTCCCTTGGAGACGTGCACTATGCAGATAGGGTGGGAGGGAATGGGTGAAGTCAGTCCCAGGCTTCTTTTACAGGGACATTCATCCTAATCTTATTCCAAAGGGCTTTCCAAATCCCTCCCATCTTTATATCACTTTGGGGATTGGGATTTCAACATATTTCAATACATTCGAGAGGGACACAAGCCACCATCACAATGTTTTCCTGTCAATAGAAAACACGAGCCCTCCCTGCTATTCCACTCTGGAAGTCTAAACTGTTTCCATTACACAACTCGCTGTCTTGAAGTTCTTTGCTCTAGCATGCTTTCAGCCATGCACATTCCCACTGGCTGAAAGTCAGGCCTCAGCATAGCCATGTGCAAGGCCAGGGGATGCAACTTTTCTGCAGCTTGGGAAAAAGACATGGTTTGATGCACATTTTCTCTGTCGGTTAGTGTGAAACCTTAACCCACGTCAAGAGTGACGTATATACCTTTGGAAGGTATTGGAGATTCTTAAATGATGATATGATGTTTAAAGGGGAAAGGAAGAGAGATAGAGACACAGAGAAACATAGAGACAAAGAGATAGAGACAGAGTGACAGAGAGACAGAGACAGACAGAGAGACATACAATTCCTTTGCTATACTTCCTACCAATAAAAGATGGGATAGGAAAGACAAGTACATTGGGGGACTGAAGAGGTGGCTTAAGGGCACTGACTGCTCTTCCAGAGAACCTGGATTTGATTCCCAGCACCCATGTGGCAGCTCACAACTGTCTGTAACTCCAGTACTTGGGCTCTGACACCTTCTTCTGGCCTCCATGGTCACTGCACACACATGCATAAACTAATTTTAAAGAGAAAGACAAAAGACATAAATGTCACTATTATTGTGTTTCAAAGCTTGGTAAGACCTCTTACCTGTCAATCTGTAAGAAAATGATGCATAAAAATATATCTTAAAAAGAAGCCAGGGATATAGCTCCGTAGCAAAGCACTCCCCTGGCAGGCACAAGTGCCTGGATTCAAATCCAACCCTGGAAATAACAAAAGGAAATTAAAGGGGGAGGGAAGGGAGACAAATTTGAGACTGGTAGAAAACTTTTGCAGTATGAGTAGCTGATAAAGATTAGTGCCCAAAAAAGAAATAAGCAACCTGGTCAATTATCACAAAAACATGGAGGAATGAGTAGGAAAAAAACACAAACAAATGAGCTGGATCAAAACAACACATCAGTCCAAACTGGAATGCCAAGTAGTTAGGACATAAAAGTGTGCATAATTGGTTGAAGCCAAAACCTTAAAAATTAAGTGAGTCAGAAAATGAAAATATAATAGCTGTGTGCTATGTTGATTGTAGAAGTTAGAGGGCAGATGTCATCAAGCGTTGGCAGAAGGGGGTCAGAGGAAATCTTCCCCACAGGAAATACAAGTGAATGAAAAAAGCGATGGACTAATTTGACATTATGTTGTGAGATGAACATGATGCACACCTCAGGACTCAGCAAGTCCACTGGCCAGGAAATGCTTGTAACGTGAGCTGTGGCAACAAGCTTGAACACGCAGCTATAAGTGAGGAAGCATTGTTCACACGAGTTCTTACAATATGCTCTTTTAAAATTTAACAAAATCTGTGGTCCATGCAAGGCAGGCACTCTACCACCAAGCTATGTCTCTTATTTTCTTTTTATAAGATTAAAATAAAAATTAAATAAATCCAGACAGTTCCTGGCGGATCTTCACAGACAATAACCCGAAGCTGTGTATAAGAAAGACCACAGTAAAGTAAAGCAAAAGATAATGAGAAGCAAGAGTGGGAAGGGAAGGTACTGGATGTCTTTGGGAGCGTGGGGATGTGAGAGAGGAAGAAAGAGCACACGAGGACCTCCAAGGATGGCGGTCGAGCTCTCTCTGAGTCTTTCTCCTCCTGTGATGATGAGGGTGGAGTTGTGGTGATGCTTGATGCAGGATCTCACTATGTAGCTCAGGCTGTCCAGGAATTTGCTCTGTAGCCCAGGCTGGTCTGGGAATCATTTTCCTTCAGCCTTGAGAGTGCTTGGCTACACCATCATACCTGACCTGGAATTGGATTTCTTAAGAGGGGCAATGGGTTCATAGATGTTCTTTTTATAATTTAATAAACTGTAAACTAGTGTTAACACAATGTCCTGTTATACCTCAAGTGCTTGCTATTATGTTGCTATTAGTGGACATGGCAATTCTGCGTATTTGTGGGATGCAGTGATATATCAGGATACACATGCGCAGTGTCTAATTGGATCAGGGTAGTAAGTATCTCCCTTTTTCAAAGGTTTATATTTTATTTGCGAAAGCATTCATATTCTCTCTTCTAGCTGTGTGAATATATAGCACAGTCTTTCTCGTTTATCATAGTTGCCCCGTGTGGTAGAACATATTCATCTAACACTAATTTGCATCCGCGGATTGACACATCCCCCATCTCCTCCTATACTTCCCAGCTTCTTTGGTAACGACTTCTCTGCTCCCTCTCTTCTTGAGATCTCCTCTAGAGTCCACCTGTGGGTAAGATCACATAGTGTTAGCCTCTCTATGCCTGGCTTATTTTACTTGACATAACCTCTCTGTTCACATACATGACAAGATACCATTGTTTGACATTTTTTTCTCTTAGATTTTCCTGTTTTTTTAATGTGTGCATGAGTGTTATGCCTGCCCTGTATGTATGTGTACTATGTAAGTGCCTGGGGCCTACAGATGTCAGAAGAAGGTGTCAGATCTCCCAGAACTATAGTTGCAAATGGTTTTGACCTGCCATGTGAGTACTGGGAATTGAACCTGGGTCCTCAGCAAGGGTAACAAATACTCTTAACCACTGAGCCATCCTTCCAGGCCCAGGGATCTCATTTGTTTTAATAGTGGGGCATTATTCCTGTGTGTGCGTGTGTGAGTGTGAGTGTGTGTGTGTGTGTGTGTGTGTGTGTGTGTGTGTGTGTGTGTGATTTATCACACTTTCTTTATCAACTTATCCACTGATGGACACTCAGAATGACTCCACAGCAGCAAGGGATATTGCAACAAACGTGAGCGTACAGATGTCTCTCTGATGTACTAATTGTACTTCCTCATCCCAGCAGCATTGTCAGAGCACATCTGAGCTCTACTAACTCACATCCCAGTGACAGTGAACTAGAGTTCTGCGTTCTCTGTGTGAAAAATAAAAGCAAACTCGTTATTCGTCGTCTTTTTGTCGGATACAAGACCTTGTGCACCTGCACGCACAGAAGGGAGAGGAAAGAGATCGGTGCTCTGCCTGAGAGCTCTAGTTCTCTGATTGGTTAGGAGTACAACTATGAGAAAGAGCTCTAGTTCTCTGATTGGTTAGGAGTACAACTATGAGAAAGAGCCCTAATACACTTTAAGTTTTGTTTCCTCCAATAGGTGTGCATTCGTGTCATGTTGTTATTTAACTGAACCCTGTTTCCCTCCTCAGTGGCCAGGTTTTATCTGCTCTTCCGAGAACCTCCAGGCAAGTTCAACTACTTCAGAATCTTACTACAACTTATGAGGTAATTCCCCTAACTTACATTTACATTAGCACTTTTCCCCTGTGAGCATTATGAACTGTGTTTCCCCTCCAGTCTGTCTATGGGTATCTGGCTATAATCACATGGTCTTTGGTTTCCAAAATCTAACCTTTACCTTTATTTGAGATATCATGGTATTACTTTGAAACTGTACGCATGTCAGCGCAAAGCTGTTATAGTAGAAGATTGATGATGTTTTACTTGGAGAATAGTGGTTCTTAGCCAAGGGCACATAAGCTATAAGGAAACTTACAAAATATCTGTGGCTGGGTCCAACCTCTCCAGAAGTCCAAGCTGGGGAAGATTGGCAGGCAGCAGAGAGTAAATGAGCCTGTGTTTGTTAGTGTGCTTTGGGGACTAGAGATCCAATACAGGTGCAAGCAGTAATGGGGTGCTTGCTAATGATAAAGAGAAGGGAGGAAGCTGGAGACGGTGGTGGTGCCTTCACTGCCCAGGGCAGAAGATGACCCAGTAGAATGGAGGGCCGTGATGATAGTCCTCAGACTGCAGAGAATTGCCCAGGTCAGGCATTGGAAGCTTTGCTTTAACAAAATGGTTACCGGAATCCCACCACTGGGAGGAATGACCCTACAAGCAGTGTGAGGTGGCATGAGGGGCGGCCCTGGGCAGGAAGGCCTCAGCCTGGACTGTATATCACATGGGTGGCCACTAGGAGTCACCTGTGCCTCTGACAGGCACAGGGCGGAGAAGAGCATGTCCGTGACCCTCTCATACGATAAAAATGAAGTATGTCTAGAGAAAGGGACAAAAATCTCGATTTTTAACCACTTCGTCTATTTTTTATTTTCATTGTTTAATTAGCTTACAAAACAAACCTGGGTTAATTTTGACATTCTCTCTCTCTCTCTCTCTCTCTCTCTCTCTCTCTCTCTCTCTCTCTCTCTCTCTCAC
>NC_034597.1:65751998-65759021 GCF_900095145.1 Mus pahari
AAGAAAGAAAGAAAGAAGGAAGGAAGGGAGAACTTTGGAGAAGTGCAGTAGAACGATAAAAATGTAAATTTTTCAGAGGCATTAGATGAAAGAACGGGACACTAATGTGATAATATCAAACGCACAGAATCTTTACTAAATGAAATCAACGTGTAATCAATCTTCCTTCCTTAGGATTTCTTTTTTCTTTTAAGCTCCCGAAAGACACAGCCAGCTCCGTAGTATTCATAAATGTATTCATCCCCTTATCGAATATGAAGCACCTGGAGTGCTCCAGGGTCTGTTTAGCAGCTAGAAAAAGAGCCCCCTGCAGAATGAGTGTTTATATTCCCGTGTGCAGGGTGGAGATTGATGGAGAGGTGCCTTTGACACAGCCCCTTTAGAGACACGTAGCTAGACGGGCCGAGCTGCATTTGCAAGTGATGTGCACGGTTCAGGTTTCAATTTGCCAATTTCCCCCTGGAAATTGTAGGTTGTTCTCTGGCAGCCAGTGACAGCTGAATTCATCGAGAAGAAAAAGGAAGTCCACTTTTTTGTGAATGCGTCTGACGTCGACAGTGTCAAAGCCCATTTAAATGTGAGCAGAATTCCATTTAAGTAGGTATCCTTTGCTACGTATATTCAAAACCTATGATAAACACCTACTGTGTCTTTGACCGAGAAACGGTATAATTGGTTTGTGGGAAAATGGCATACATTAAAAATGGTGGCGTGGCAGCTTCTGGGACAGGCTGATGAGGAGACCTGAGACCCAATTCAGTGACAAGTGGTTTAACATCTTACCACTTCAGTCTTTCATCGGAATTAAGACAGTGGTCTCCCAAACCTCTCATTCATCCTCTTTCTGTGACTAATCTCTTCCTAAACCTAGTAGGCAAACCTGTCATCACCGTGAATTTAGTTATTTGTCTCCTTGTTAGAATTTAAAAAAAAATTACAAAAGAAACCTTAGGAAAAAAGGAAGATGTATTAGGCAGGGTTCTCTAGAGGAACAGAGCTGATACTGTGTGTGTGTGTGTGTGTGTGTGTGTGTGTGTGTGTGTGTGTGTATAATTATGTACACATATAATTACACATATATTTAATTACATATAAATACACATATACTTAATAGTAGGCACACTTGTAAAGAGTTTCATTTCCTTTTATGTGCATAGACATTTTTCCTGCACACACCGTATGTGTGCCTGGTGCCCACAGAACTGGAAGAGGCTATCAGAGCTCCGAGAACGAATATGTCTCAGTTGGTCTTCAGCATCCTTTGGAATCCTGAAAAATAGGCTCTAATACCAGTGAAGGAACACCTCAGCATCAGGATAGATGCTCTTGTCAGTTATAGGGACAGAGACAGAGAGAGAGACACCAGGCAAGAAGCAATGATCCTTTCTTCCGCGTCCTTCACATAGGTTGGCACAAGAAGGTGGGGCCCAGACATAGAGTCGGTCTGCTGACCTCAAATAATTCAGACTTAAGATGAGTCTTCATACCATCCAATTAGCTACACAGTCCTCACAAATGTGTCCATCTACTTAGGTTTTTAGTAAATTCCACAGATAGTCAAGTTGACTGTTAAGAATAGCCACCATAAGCCGGGCGGTGGTGGCACACACCTTTTTAATCCCAGCACTTGGGAGGCAGAGACAGGTGGATTTCTGAGTTTGAGGCCAGCCTGGTCTACAAAGTGAGTTCCAGGACAGCCAGGGCGACACAGAGAAACCCTGTCTCAAAAAAAAAAAAAAACAAAACAAACAAAAACAAAAAAACAAAACAAGCAAACAAAAGAATAGTCACCATAGAAGGGGTTGTTGTTGTACACAGTCCATCGTGGCAGCAAAGCTTGGGGGCAGGAGCCAGGCACACTGCATTTATATTCAGGAAAGCAGAAAGCAACGAACCCTGCTGCTGGCTGGACAGTACGTAGCCCACGGAATACCGCCATCTATACTTAAGAATGGTCTTCCTGACTCAGTTAACCTAATCTAGGAACGTCCCTCACATGCCCAGAAACCTGTCTCTTTAGTGATTTCAGGGGCTGACAAGTTGACGATGACTGTCACCCTCTGGTAGGCTTTGAGATGTCTCTTGGAAAAGGAGATGAATCTGTCGTGGGTTCTTTCTTCTCAAAGTTAGTAAATGTTTCTGAAAGGCCAGCCCTCAACTAGAAAGAGGGTCTGACACTGGAGTTCGGCACTGCCACTCAGTCACCTATACGATTTTGTAGAAATTATAAATGCACAGTGGCGGGAGATAACACTGACTGTGCATCTTAAGTGACTCAATGGCGTTAAGAAAAAGAAAAAGAAAAAGAAAAAGAAAAAGAAAAAGAAAAAGGAAAAGGAAAAGGAAAAGGAAAAGGAAAAGAAAAAGAAAAAGAAAAAGAAAAAGAAAAAGAAAAAGAAAAAGAAAAAGAAAAAGAAAAAGAAAAAGAAAAAGAAAAAGAAAAAGAAAATGCAGTGTATTGGGTGTTTCTGTGCAGAGGCCACTCTCTCCTCTGGTTTCTCTGGATCGCTTTCTCCTTTCCTGAGCCATGAGCCAGGGTCCCCCTTAATACTTCTTGAGACCATGGTCTGAGGTGTGCCAATGGACACCCTCTGTAAAATATGCTGGGAGAATTATTGATGATTTATTAGAGGCATTTACTGCCCCTTCCAGGAACTACACTGAGCCAACCTGCACATGGTTTCACTTGTCCTCATAGAACTGTGAAAAGTTAATGCTGTTCCCAGAGACAGATGAAAACTTTAGAGTTCATTTACTTTATGTGCATATATTTTGCTTGCATGTATGTCTATGCACCACATGTGCGCATTGCCCATGGAGGCCAGAAGAGGGCGTCAAATCCCACAGACTAGAGGTAGAGATGGTGGGGAGCCACCGTGTGAGTGGCAGGAACCTAGACTCTGTCTTCTCCTGAAGCACCCAGTGTTCTCCATGGTCTCTCCAGCCCTGGATTTTTTTTTTTTTTTCTTTTTTAACTTACAAGGAAACTTCCCAATGTCAGCCAGTTGATACATGAAGGCAAAAGTCAACCCACTGGCCTAAATAAAGAAATTCTCATCAGTATGAGAGCTAATTCCAAATTGTTCAGCCCTATAGCTCACGGATAATTCTGGTAAAGTACTTGCCTAGTTAGTAGGTAAGCAGGCTAACAGTCTCAATTTTATCTTTCCCTGCATTTTTGTTTGTTTGTTTGTTTGTTTTTGTTTTTTGAGAAAGGGTTTCTCTGTGAAGCCCTGGCTGTCCTGGAACTCACTTTGTAGACCAGGCTGGTCCGAACTCTAAAATCTGCCTGCCTCTGCCTCCCAAGTGCTGGGATTAAAGGCGTGAGCCACCACTGCCTGGCCCTTTCCCTGCATTTTGATTTGTCAAAATTTGCTCATGTTTCGTCCTGCAGAATGCCTAGGGTACATCAGTGAAACAAAAGAAAGAAGGGCTGTTCACTGCGCTTCTCCCGTGTCCTTCACTAAAAACAGATATTGCTAGGGATTGAAGCGGGTGTCCATCAGTCTTCTAGCCCGATTACTGTTGCTGTGATAAACGTCAAGACTAAAAACAACTTTTGAAGGAAAGAGTCTATTTAATCTTGCATATTCTAGTCCGTCATTGAGGGACGCCAAGGCAGTAGCTTGATGCAGAAGCCACGGAAGAGAGCTGCTCACTGGCTCTCTCTCAGGCTCATATTCAGCAACCTTGGTTAATAAAGCCCATCTGCCTAGGAATGGTGCTACCCACAGTGGGTGGGGCCTTCTTACATCAGCTAGCAATCCCAAAACTGCCCCACAGACTTACCCACATGTCAATATGGCAGAGATAGTTCTTCATTTGAGGTTCCTTCTTCGCAGTTATGTCAGGATGACAACCAAGATCCGCCATCACAATTTTCATAGAAAACACACTGAAGAAATAGAGATAAGGGCAGAGAAGGATGAAATTTAGGCAGTTCTGAAATCATACCTCATACCCTATTCCCAGTGTCCACAGGGCTCTGCTAATAGGGTTTGTGGCTTCATCTCGTCTCCACACACCGCTGTTTTGTTTTACTTGCTGAACTGCTGTTTTACTGCTGTCAGTCTTCCGACAAGCACACATATCATGGCTGCAACGGGCCCTGTGAGAGGGCCAGCACTGTGCTTGGAAACTGCTCACCTTCTGCTTCTTCATCAGCGTCCTGACGAACAACGTGGAGGACCTAATTCAACAGCAGACGTTCAATGACACGGTCAGTCCCCGCGCCTCTGCTTCATACTACGAGCAGTATCACTCGCTAAATGAAGTAAGTCACCTCGCCATTCCTCAGAGGTACTGTGTTCTCTTAATTGGCATTGCCACTTCAACCATGAGGAATTACCGAAGAACCATAACCAACAGAGGAGATTTGTTTTGATTTTTAATCACACTTTGGTTGATTAGATGCTGGTAATTCACCCGTTTACTGATGTCAACCCTGGGACCACAACTGAGATCTGAGTAATAAGAATCAATTTTATTTGATAAACTGGCTCTATATTAGCATGCGAGTCTAAGGCTAAGAGTGTCTGTCATTTCTGGGGATAATAGGGAAGAAATTATTAAATGCTAATAACAACAGAAAAAAAGGAATGGGTTTGTTACATTGAAACTGTCCAAAAACATTGTAATTGTAATTGTAATTGTTCATGTCTCCTTAAACCATTATCTGAATTTTAGTCCTTTTTAAAAGATTTCTTTATTTTGTATGTATATGAATGTGAGTGGTCTATTTATACATATGGCTGCATAACAGGATTGAGCATCAGAACAGGACATGAGATCCCATTATAGATGGTTATAAGCCATCATTTAGGTGCTGGGAATTGAACTCAGAACCTCTGGAAGAGCAGTCAGTGTTCTTAACCACTGAGCCATCTCTCGAACCCTCTGAATTTTATTCTTAACAATCACCAGATTACCTCATAGAATTAAAGTGATATATTGCCTTATATTTAAATGTTATAATTGAATGCATTTTATCCTTCTGGGTAGGAGCCTTTAAATCAGGATATCTTTGATTGGGTGCCTAAAAATTGGCAGGAACCACAACTGAGATTTGGGTAATAAGAATCAATTTTATCTTTCATCTTTGAAATCATCCATTTCTTTCCAGTTGGCTAACCCAGAACTCAGTCTGCTTCCAGAACCTATGTGCCTGGCTGACTGATGGGGCTGTTACACCCTACATTATCTCACACCCTACATTATTTCTCTTTAGCATCCTACATCTATCTGTTCTACATAGGGCACTTCCCACTAGCGACTATCACCAGCAATGTGAGACAAACTTGGTGCGGAGAGGCTAAGCAGGAGAGACTTGAAAAGCAGAACATGCCCGTGATGCCACTGTGTTAAGTTTGATGGGCAGAGGGGAATGCTTAAACAGGGGGATTTCAAAATATATTATCAAGTCATTTTTCCCAGACAGTTCTGTTGTCTGACCATATTCCCATGAAAGACTTGGAATGGCAAACACACACCACGGCTGTGCTCCTGGGCGAAGGATTCCGTAGCAAAACTGACACAGACTGTCTAGACGTTTATTGGCGCGTATTTCTGGAGGCAAGAAGTCCAAGATCAAAGTGTTGGCAGGGTTTAGGTTTCTTCTGAGGCTTCTTTCTTTGGCTTGGAGACAGTTGTTCCCTTTCTTCCACTGCTGTTCTAGTTTGCTTTCTCCTGCTCTGATAAACACCAAGACCAAAGCAACCTGGGGAGAGCATGCCACACAGAACCAACTGCACACACACACACACACACACACACACGCACGCACGCACGCACGCACATGCACCACAGTGGGCTGGGCCCTCCTCTATCAGTTTATCATGAAAAAAATGCCCCCATGTGTTTGTCTACAGCCAATTTGATGGAGACATTTTCTACGCCAAGCTTCCTCTTCCCAGACAACTCTAGCATATGTCAAGTTGATGTACAATCCACCTGGACCTGTGGCTTTCCTTTGTACGTCCCCACATGCCTCCTTCTGTCTGAATCTCCCCTTCTTTTAAGGACAGTAGTCAGAGTGATCAGATCAGTGACATTGAACTTCATCATAGACACAAGCTATGTTACTGAGCATCAGGACTTCAATATACCAGTTGAAGAATATGCTAGACCATCACCTTGGTATTTCAAAAACTGTCCTAAACTTCCCCTCCCCCTACTCCAAATCCTTTCTAAGAGACTCGTGGGAAATATGGTACTTATACTCTTGGGAAGTTCTTTTATCCTTCACCTACTTATGATGACCTCATCATGACCACCCAAAGTAGCCTAGTAAGTTCATCAATGAAGCTGGCTCCGAAGCTGTGGGAAAAAAATATGCTGAATCACCAGTACTACAGCATTGATTAGTCCATGTAGTAGTTTTCTCAGGCATATTCACCCCTATATAACTAATGTAGGAAATAGAACTCTAGTGAATAACCTTTTGGTGGTTAAATCTCTGGCACCTAAGAAGCCAAGTTGGAATTTGGTGACTGGCCTTTCAGGAACACCTTTGTCCCTGGCATACATACAAGAGCTCATAATGTCCTTGCTGATCATGCCACTGGAAATTGGTCCCATGACCATCAGCCAGAATTTCTGTGTGAAACCATCACTAGGAAAGTTCGAAGAGATAATACTGGAGAACTGACCATCACAAATTCACCGGGTCCAAGACTACCAATGACATTGGTCAGTCTCCTATCAGATGCTAATTCAGTATCTGCTGGACAGGGGATGCTAAAGTCAGCCCCAGAACTTATTTTTCCTCCCATTGTAGTTTTGATAGACGCTCAGATTCCTCTGGACTCCTGAGCTGTGAGTGAGATCACCACTTGTGGTGGAGTTTCTTTCTTCAGCTTACCCTCCTAAGTGACTCTCTCTGCCTCTGTCTGTCTCTGTCTGTCTCTGTCTGTCTCTCTGTCTGTCTCTCTCTGTCTCTCTGTCTCTGTCTCTGTCTCTCTGTCTCTCTGTCTCTCTGTCTCTCTGTCTCTCTGTCTCTCTGTCTCTCTCCTCTCTCTCTCTCTC
>NC_034597.1:65759091-65767933 GCF_900095145.1 Mus pahari
TCTCTCTCTCTCTCTCTCTCTCTCTCTCTCTCTCTCTCTCTCTCTCTCTCTCTCTTTGTGTGTATGTGTTAATCTCTGAACCTGTGGCTCACTGATTCAGCTAGACTGGTTGATTAGTAAGCTCCAAGGGTCATCCTGCCTCTGTCCCTCCTGACACACTCCCCCTTCCCTAGTGTTGGGATTATACATGCATGCTATAGTGCCCAAGTTGTACATGGGTGCTGGAGATCTGAACCCAGGTTCTCACGCTTGCTCAGCAACCACTATAGCAACAGTAATCTCCCCAGCCCTGAATTTCTTTTTTTAAGACTCATTATGTGAGCTCCAGAATGCCTGGTAGGAGGACCTAGAACCTCATAAAGAGAGACAAGAGTCTTAATCTCATAAGTATCTAAAACAGTGGTTCTCAGCCTTCTTAATGCTGCAAGCCTTTAATATAGTTCTTTATGTTGTGGTGGCCCCATAAAATTGTTTGTGTTACTACTTCACAACTGTAATTTTGCTACTGTTATGAATTGTAAATATTTTTTGGAGATAGAGGCTTGCCAAAGGGGCTGCAACCCACAGGTTGAGAACCACTGCTCTAAAACGAGTGGAATAGGGCATGGTGACTCAAGCCCATAACCCCAGCCTTCAGAAGGGAGATAGTAAGTTCAAGGCCAGCCTGGGTTATATAGTGAAATCCTGTCTCAAAAAAAAAAAAAAAACCAATGACAAAAGCCCAAGGCATAGCTCAGTCATAGATCAGGTGCAGAGTGCTTGTCTCTTATGTACAAGGCCCTGAATTCCATCCTAAGTACCAGAAAATGAATAACAACTAATGTCTGGGCTGGAGAGATGGCTAAGCAGTTAAGAGCACTGGCTGTGCTTTTCTTGGAAGCGGCCAGAGGGGACCTGTGAAGATGGTTTGCTACTCTCTTGACCCAGAAAACCCCACAAAATCATGCAAATCAAGAGATTCAAACCTTCATGTTCACTTTAAGAACACCCAGGAAACTGCCGAGGCCATCAAGGGCATGCATATCTGCAAAGCTATCAAGTATCTGAAGGATGTCACTTTATTTTTGTTTTTGTGTTTTTAAAAGATTTATATATTTGCTTTTATTTATGAGTACACTATAGCTGTCTTCAAATACGCCAGAAGAGGACATCAGATCCCATTACAGATGGTTGTGAGCCACCATGTGGTTGCTGGGAATTTACTCAGGACCTCTAGGAAGAGCAGTCAGTGCTCTTAACCTCTGAGCCTTTTCTCCAGCCCAGGATGTCATTTTAAAGAAGCAATGTGTACCATTCCAGTGGTATAATGGTGGAGTCGGTAGGTGCGCCCAGGCCAAACAGTGGGGCTGGACACAGGGATGGTGGCCAAAAAAGAGTGCTGAATTTTTGTTGCACATGCTTAAAAATGCAGACAGTAATGCTGAACTTAGGGTTTAGATGTAGATTCTCTAGTCATTGATCACATCCGGGTGGACAAGACACCTAAGATGCACTGACAAACCTACAGAGCTCACGGCCGGATTAACCCATCCGTGAGCTCCCCCTGCCACAGAGATGATCCTGAGGAGGAACAGATTGTTCCAAAGCCAGAAGAGGAGGCTGCACAGAAGAAAAAGATATCCCAGAAGAGACTGAAGAAACAAAAACTCAGCCTGGGAATAAATTCATCATAAAATAAATGCAGATAAAGTAAAAAACAAACAAACAAACAACAACAACAAAAACCCAGGCATACACCCATAGACATAATAAAAGGAAACCAATGACCTCCAAGGCCACATTTTAAAGATTAACTCTTTGCTCTCTGCTTCTTAGAGCTGTTTTGATATTTTCCTAATCCTTAGAACTCACCAAAACTCTGCTTTTATTCGTTCTCAGCAGAGGAAATACAGAACCGGGAGTGTTTTCACTTCTTCGGTTCATCTAAATGCTGATAATGGAGAGATGTCCTGTACCCGAGGAAGCTGCCCATTCCCCGTGGTCAGGGACATCCTTTGAACTTGTCCTATGGCTCACTTGTGGCTTCTGTTCACATAGATCTATTCCTGGATAGAAGTTATAACTGAACGGCATCCTGACATGCTCCAGAAAATCTACATTGGATCATCATATGAGAAGCACCCACTTTATGTTTTAAAGGTATGTGAGGAGAGCCATGGGGGGTGGTGGTAGAGATTAATTCTCCAATGGTGTTTGTTATGACTTCTGCTTTTTTCGTTGTTTTTGTTCAGGAATTTTTTTTTTTATTTCAAATGCATCTTAAGTTTAATATCCAGATGCTTAGGGGTAAATTATCTTTAACTTTTTTTCTTGAGTAACGAGTTTATAAGACTGAAACTCAGCTCTAGAGTCTGACTCACTCGAGACCATGGTACATTAGACAACTAGACAAGCCACTGTCTATGGGCTTCAGCTGCTACATCCATAAAACAAAGGGAGTCGTCTGGGCTACTCTTCGAGCTCTTGTGTTGTTTATATCGCCACCTCCTCAGACTGGCCGGGAGAGATTGTGTGTGTTGAGTTGTTCTTGAACAAGCAGGACTCTAGCTTTTGAAACCGAAGTAGGAGCTGTGCCACCAAACCAGGTAAGGGCAGAGAGCAGGGCCACACTGCAGCCACCGCCGCGGCCACCCCTCCCCCTATGGGGTTAGTCACTCTCAGTTGCAGAATCTTGTGGGAGGGAATTGGATTTTTAAAAATTAGTTACAAAAATAATTTCAGGGTATGGAACAAAGAGAGTAATAAAAATGAATAAATACGTAGAGTAACAAAGATGAGAAGAAAAGAGAATTAAATATTGTCATCTATGCCATTCTAGGAAGGCTTCTTTTCAACCCTGTAGTTAACAATATCCAAATAAAGGAGAGAGGAATATTGCCTTGGTTGGGTGTCATCTTTGAGTAAATGGTGCTTAGGGAAGATGAGTGAATGTGAATCCTGGAGAAGCCGTAGGCGTCACGACCATGATCACATTTCCTTTTATACTTTCCAGTTCTGTAGTTCTGTTTTCTCCCATGCTCTCTCCATTAAAAATTAAAGAGAAACTCTGGAGAAATGTAATTCATATGTTTGCTGTAGCGGTATAGGATTGGTACATAATAACTGCAAATAGGTAAGCACTTTCAGTCACTCAAAAATAAGACATTGACTTGGGATCTCAGGTTCAATCTGCCCTGGACAAGAACTTTCAGTGCAGAGACTCAAGGCAGAGATGAGGAGCACTGGGTTCCTCTAGTGATCAAGTTAGTTAACCAGGTTAGTTTCATGGGAACTGTCACGGGGTGCCCACCCATGACGCTTTCTTGTTTTGTGTACATCTCAAAACTGGATGTCTGGAAGCTGAATGACTACATGAGAAAGATCATGCATATCCGGGTGGTTGCATTAAGGTTTACTCTCACTTACCTGAAGGTGTACAAGCAGTGTGAGGCTCTGTAGACCTACAATGTTGTTAGTGTTGGAGGCAGTGGGTGATTTATCCCTAAAGCTGAAGTAGATATGAATGAATGAATGAATGAATGATCAAGTAACCTGGACAAGTAAGGACTTTCCCGACACTGACCAGATGGAGTCATCCATATCTATTTGATTAGATCATCAAATCATTAGATTAGATAATGATCATTATCGGTCATTTTTCTTTCCCCCTTATTTAGATGTTGCTAATTGCAGGTTGGGAAAGGAAACCTTCTGAGAAATGTAAATGATAATATTTGCTCCGTTTTCTTCTTGTTTCAGTTACTCTGCATATTTGTTTGAATTTATAATTCTCCCTTTTCTCCATGTAAGTTAGGGGACCTGTAGAGCTGGCTCAGTGGTAAAGACCCAGATTTGACTCCTAGAACCCACGCGGTGGCTCACTAACCATCTGTAAACTCTGGTCTCTAGGAATTCAACCTTCTCTTTTGGCCTCTGAGGGTACCAGGCACACACATGGTGTGGGCAATCATGCAGGAAAAACATTCCTAAAAATAAAACAAAAATAAAGAAAAAGGTTTTAGGTAAATATATATATATATATATATATGATTGATTTTGGAAATGTTTTTGAGAGTTCTTTTTCATTGATAATTTCATGCACTTCACAAGAGCCTCTCCTCTGTTCACACTGGTATTTTAGCTGGCTTGACCTTGAGAATCCAGCTAAAGACATCAAAGGTTGTCACTGTGTAAAAACTGATTATTCTTGCTGCACAGAGTTTTACCAGTCCTCCCTCCTGTGTGTCGGGTCAGAGCTCTGCCCCTAACCTAATGGTATCAGATATAAGAATCAGCTGGTGACGTGTTCATCCTTTAGGGGCTGAAGTGAAGAAATAGTATGTGCATTAAAAGTGTACTCCATGGGGAAATCTGAGGGAGTTTGTATTTCTGAAGTCTCTATCTTTCCTGCAGACAACTGCCCACCAGCAAACACTGTTTGCCTCTGAGGAGTAAAGGCATACATAAAGCAACTCTTCTCTGCTTCTCTTTCTGTCTGCGGTGCCTATGGAGAGCAGGGGCAGGAGATCTTTAACAGTCTGGCTTCAATATCAGTCCCAGTTCACATGGGTCAGAGCTAAGCAGCTGCCCCTTCCACCTCACTGGCTTTTAAATTTACTTGTGAGAATTTCCAAAAGAACAGAGTATATGTGGTAAGACCATTGAAGGGCAAAGGAAAAGAAAAGTAAAAGAAAAGAAAAGATGGGGGTTGTATTTTCATTTGTGTGTGTGCACACAGGTCTCAGGAAAGGAACAAAGAATCAAAAATGCCATCTGGATCGACTGTGGAATCCATGCCAGAGAATGGATTTCACCGGCTTTCTGTTTGTGGTTCATAGGCTACGTAAGTACTTTCCATAGGGTAGTGTTTTTCCACAGGGATCCAAGATCACTGGAGTCAGAATCAACTGGATTATAGTTAAGCTGCATTCCCTATATCACACACTGGCCTTCTTGTTTCATGTCTTACAAGTGAAGCTTGGAAAACTGTAGTGTACACCCTGAATGATAACTAGGAAACAACATACTATTAGGTGATAAGCTTCCTAAGTAGAAAAGATATTTGAAGCAATTATCTGTTTGGTACTAATCATCATCATCATCATCATCATTATCATCATCATCAGTCATCATTATGGTTTGAACTGTCTGAACATCCTTTGCCACACCCCATCCTTGGGATCAGAACATGAAGCAAACACTTTTACAGAGCAGGTAATGCTTCTCCATGTGCAATAATAATAATAATAATAATAATAATAATAATAATAATAATAATAAACCTCTGTCCCCGAAGAAGCAGTTGTCATTAAGAAAAATTTATGTAAGATAAGGAATAGTCCATAAAATGACACATAGGAGGTCTATAAGCCTCCATAATGAGTAAAAACAGTAAAATTACACTTCAAATCCTACAAATGAGTACGTGCGGCATCCATTTTGATCAACTTAAAAAAAGAAAACACCATTGCTGAAAATGGGCGTGGCCACTGCTGGTGGACATGCATTATTTACTCATTGATGCTTTTTAAAAATTCAACCTGGCTACAACAAGAGATATCTACATGATTTACCTCTGACAGCAACTCTTCCCCACATAGATAAAAGCACGGAAGTGTGCGTGCAGATAGTCGTACTATTGCATAGCACAATTGTATAGACATATTTTATTTTGAAACTTCCACAAGTGAGTATTGTATTGACATCGTATCCCAACTCCTTCTATGTCTCCTCCTCTACTTCTCAACATCACAGCCTTTTATTCTTTAGCTATTCACACACACAAGCACACACGCACGTGCACACACACATTTATAAATACAACCTGCTGACTTTTAGTGTCTCTCCTATGTGTACATGTTTAGGAATGACCACTTGGGATCGGGTAACCTATTACAGCCTGGAGAAGGCCACCTTTTCCTCTCTCTGAAGCCATTAAATGCTGGGAGCTCTTCATGTCGACCTGTTTGAATTATGTGTATGTGTGTGTGAGTGCATGCACAAGTGGGCAGGTACCCATGGGGGCCAGCAGTGCCAGATCCTTCTGGGACTGGAGTTACAGTGGCTGTGAGCCATCTGATGTCAGCACTGGGCATCAGACACTGGTCTGTGATCTGAAGTGCTAAGCCATTTCTCCAACCCTAAAGTAGGTTTTAACAGTTCATAATGAGAAAAGCCTGTTTCTTACTGATGTCTTTTGATTTGTGTTTAAGACAACCAACAATTCTAAGCTAAAATGTATCAAAGCTGCTACAGTATGAAAAATTTAAAACTTTCTAGGTGACATGATTTCACCTGCTGGAGAACATTCTTTGGGTTCTCCTGCCTGAGTTTTTTGACCATTTTGGAGTGAACTCTGTGGATGTCCTAGGACTGCTGACAGGGGTACCCTCCAAGCTGGGTGTGAGTCACCATGGGGAGAGGGAGTGGTGGATGATGGGTGCCAGCACCTCAGAGCAAGTGCCTGCTAAGACTGCTACTTGCATTACAGCCACTTTACAAAATGAGAGGGAAAGCCCTGGAAACAAACTTCATGACAGTTCTAAGGACTAAGTAGGAAACCATCTAAGTCTCAGTCTATGACAGCGGCTCTCAACCCTCCTAATGCCGCTAAGTAAGTCTCAGTCTATGACAGTGGCTCTCAATCTTCCTAACGCCGAAACCTTTTAACACAGTTCTTCATGTTGTGGTGACCCCCAATCATAAGATTATTTTCATTACAACTTTATAACTGTTATTTTGCTGCTATTATGGATCTTAATGTACATATCTGATATGCAGATGATCTTAGGTGACCCCTATGAAAGGATCACTTGACTTCCAAAGGGGCCAAAGTCTGCAGGTTGAGAACTGCTGGTCTAATACAAGATCAGGAAGAATTCTGGTTACTATGAATTATTGAAAAGATGCTGAACTGTATCTGGGTTTTTGTTTTTAAAATCTTTGTTGTAAGCTTCATGGCTTTAAAGGGTAGCCTTTCTTGATGTTCGAAGTAGGGTTTAGAAATGGATGGTTCTTTTTTTCTGTCCTTGTTAAATAAGATGGTGTCTGTGCTGTGGGCAAGGCATTGTTCCACGTGGTGTCCGACTACAGTAAATTCAGTCACTTTAAAAGACTGTCACTCTTCTTGCAAGTTAAATCTTCACATTGAAATCTGCCAAACAACTTAGGAAGAGAGGAAAATTCATTTAAAACTGAGGCCAAGCTTAGAGGGCCCAAAGCTGAGACATTAAACACCCTTGGTTTAACTGCAGGTAACACAATTCCATGAGAAAGAAAATCTGTATACCAGGCTTCTGAGGCATGTGGACTTCTACATCATGCCCGTGATGAATGTGGACGGCTATGACTACACGTGGAAAAAGGTGGGTGTGGCCAAGAGAGCAAAGTATGCCCCTTGGGAAATGCAGAGATGCGGGTATTCATCATGGAATTCATGAATCATGGATGCATTCATGGGATCCCAGGCCTTGGTGAGGAGGTTTGACTTTGGAAAAGAAAAAGTGTTCAATAATGGGAAATTTCAAATATCCCTAAAGACAGAGGTCGTTGCATACCAACTATACATTAACCCACTAGAAACCTACCTCACGGCCTCAGTAGCTTTCTGTTGCTGTGACAAAATACACAAGGGTAAAAGCTTGGAAGGAGGGAAGGTTGGTTTTGGTGCAGAGCTTCAGAGTTCAGCTAATGGGGCTGGGACAGGAGGTCATGGCAGGGGGCACAGGGTCAAATAAATTCCTCCCTCCTGATGGCTGGAGAGCAAAGAGATTAGGGGGAAGCCAATGTCCAATTACCACATGCAAGGACACAGCCCACAGTGAGCTCAGTTTCTCCAGCTGGAATCCGCTTCCACTCCCTCCGAATAATGCCACAGGCTGGCAGCTACGCTTGTAGCACATAAGGCTCTGGGGAGTGTTTCAGATCCAAATCACCCCACAACTCAAGGCCCGCTGGGTTTCGTTCATGTCCTCTCCCTCCTTGTACTTGACCCAAAATATTTTAAAGAAGATCCAAGACATGGCATCATCATTTTATTAACAAATACTTCCTTGTGCTAATCAACTCTTAAAAAAAAAAAAAAAAAATTAAAGCTCACTGTTGTAGTGGTGGCCCGTGTCTGTAATCCCAGAAGTTGGGAAGCTGAGGCAGGAGGATCATTGGGGTTTTGAGGTCAGCTTTGGCTTACTAGTGTTCTGCAGGCCAGCCTGGGCTACAGTGTAAGACCCAGTCTCCACCAATCACTCCTCCGACTTATTACCAGCCCAAATCTGCACAGTGCAGAGAGATTGCTGAAATGCATAGCTCACAGGTCTGAGCTGAGTTACAAGCTGTTTCACTTTTCTTTGAAGGAGTTCAAAATAAGCTTGCCCATGAAATAAGTCTAAAGGAGACAGGGCTCAATAAGAAGGCCAGGGTGCAGCTTAGTGGAACTAAATGAATTTTTATACCTGAATAGGTTAAAATCCATGAGCTATTCTTTGCTCCTTTGTGGGTTCTCCTCTTTTCCACCCTTTATCCCTGGCCCCATTTCACCCTCTATCACTAAATAGGAAAGAAGGTTAGAGGTGAGGGAGGGGGGAGGGGCAGGGGAAGGGAGAGGGGGAGAAGGATCCCTGAATCTAATTTCTTTCCTTTTGTTTCTTCTTTGAGCATGACTACTAACAAAATGCAACCATCACCTCCACTCACCAGACAACCAACCACCAATCCTGCCTCTCATTTATGCAGCATTTATAAATGCTCTCAAAAGTTCCCAGATAGCCGGGCGTGGTGGCACATGCCTTTAATCCCAGCACTCGGGAGGCAGAGGCAGGCGGATTTCTGAGTTCGAGGCCAGCCTGGTCTACAAAGTGAGTTCCAG
>NC_034597.1:65767969-65804999 GCF_900095145.1 Mus pahari
TACATAGAGAAACGCTGTCTCGAAAAACCAAAAAAAAAAAAAAAAAAAAAAAAAGTTCCCAGAATTCCCAATGCCAGTCACAGAAACTATCTGCATTCCTTTGTTAGGCTCAGGCTAACAGTTTGAATGAGTATGACAGGGATCTGGCGGAGATGGGACTGTGTACGAGGACTGTGACAGAGACAGGATGCTCCAGCAGGATGCTAGATAGCCTTGCCACCATCTGGTTCTTTTAGAATCGAATGTGGAGAAAGAACCGCTCTGTCCACAAGAACAACCGCTGCGTGGGCACAGACCTGAACAGGAACTTCGCTTCCAAACACTGGTGCGGTAAGCATTTGTTTCCTGGGTCTCTTCATGCAAGTGGTGAGAGAAGTCTGGGGCTTCAAGGAGATCACAGGGAAGTCCTGGCTGATCTGTCAGAGAAGCAAATAACAAACATCCTAAGTAACCACAGTGCTGTGACTGCTGACTTGAGCCAGCAAATCACTTTAATCTCTCCCTCCTGCTGTTGGCTCATCTGTAAATCAGAAAACTGAACCAGTTGATTTTTATTTATCCTTTGATAAGCTTACATGAGTAGACATGTATCTCGATTATATTTACCTTCAGTTTTCTTTCTCACTCTCCCCAAATTGCCCTAAACATTGCCTTATCTCCTCCTCTTCCCCTTCCCCCTCCTTTCTATAATTCACTGAGTCCCGTTAGTGCTGCCTGCATGAGGGTGGGGAACCTACCAAAGCAAATCCACTAGGAAAAACGACCACCTTCCACAGCAACCATCAATTGCGCATGGTTCCTCTGCTAGGAACTGGGACCTGTTAGGCTCTGGCCATATCCCTGCTGGAATGTTTCGCTGGTTTGATCTCATGCAGGTGTGTGCAGCTAACCATAGTTACTGTGAGTTCCTGGGTGTGAAGCCATGCGGTGTCCAGAAGACAGCGTTTCCAAGCTCTCCTCACTGTCCTTTGGCTCTTCCATTCTTTCTTCTGCCTCTTCCACAATATTCCCTGTCCCCTGCAGGAGTTAATACAGATGATCCACTTAAGGCCGAGGACTCAACAAGGAACAGGGTTTAAAGGTCTCTTCTTCCTAAATTAAAAAAAAAAAAAATCTCAGAACCAAGAAAGTCAGAGATCTCACTTAAACAAGTCATGTTTATCATCAGAATAACAAAGGCTAGAGTAGGAACATTTCTAATGTTCCTAGTCTTTCATTTCTAATTGTATAGGCAAATGTTTGTTTATGTAGTGTTTGAAGCATTTTTATTGTGTTCAAATGTTGCCTTTCTTAACAAGTTCATTTTTCATGAATAATATAAAACATTTAAGAAATAATAAAAATATTAGAAATGATATAAAAACAGGCACAGTGAGAACTTACCATCCTTTGGTTTGAATGAGCTGAGGTCTCAGTGTGTATAGACTTGGATCATAGGAACACCCTGCTTTCAGGAGGCACATAGGGACAATGTGCTCTCGGGAGGCAGATATAAACTTACCTTTTCTTCCCATTGCACCCAAATTTATAGTTCATAATGCTATGGTTAAGAAACAGCTATGGGCCAGGGATGATGATATATATATGTAATTACAGCACTCTGGGGCTGAGGCAGGCAGATGAGAGGGTTCAAGGTCAGACCGGGTTATATAGCATGCTACAAACAAGCCTCTTAAACTAGACAATGAGTATTAATCATCTGTCATATTGAAAATATGTACACAGTGCTTAGGCAAAATGTGGTTCTCTGAGGTTCCACTCATGTGAATTTGGGGAAAGGAGAAAGGCTGAGAGGCAGGTGTAATAGTCAGGGCTCTTTAGAGGAACAGAATTGATAGAATGAAAAAAACTATATACATACACACATACACATATTTGTATACTATATATATATACTTTGCATACATTGTATACATCTACATATACTACATATAAACAATATACATCATATAAACATAGCTACATCATCTGTATCTACTACATCTATAGCATATACATCATAATCATACATATGCACATACATATACAATACACATATATACACATATGTATATATACACTCCACTTCAAATAAATAAAGGAAAATCCTTCATAAGTGTACCCAGTCCCTTGGGTTTTAGTTAATTCCAGATACTGTCTATTCTAAGAACAGCCATCACATCGGGCTACCAGGCTAAAGGGATACATATTATGACTTCTCAGGCTACTGTAAGACAGATCCAGAGACTTATTTCTACAGTCTCACTTGATGTTGAGGACTCTTTTTTTGTTTTGAATTAACTATGCTGATTCTTAAATTGCTAAGACCATAAATAAAATCATTTATAGTGCCTAAGGAAATTCAGAATTTATCTGTCCTCATTTAACCAAAAGTTTGGCAACAAGTCCCATCTTAGACCTTCCTGGTTGTGTTTTCAGGATCCAAGAGAGCTGCCCCCAGGCTGTAAGGAAGACCCTCCTAGGACGACTTTGCTATAAATACTTGGCTTCAAAAGAAACACAGACAACATTTACTGGACATAAAGAAATATGTCCCTTATAGAACCTCCCCTTATCCATCTTTCTGGATTTGTTGCACAATAGCTATAAGGGAATTCACAAAGCACAGAGGGACACATATCTTATAATAACGCCATATTAACAATTTTACTACAGAGAAGGGTGCATCAAGTTTTTCCTGCTCTGAAACCTACTGTGGACTTTATCCTGAGTCTGAGCCAGAGGTGAAGGCAGTGGCTGACTTTTTGAGAAGAAATATCAACCACATTAAAGCTTACATCAGTATGCACTCATACTCCCAACAAATACTGTTTCCCTATTCCTATAACAGAAGCAAAAGCAAGGACCACGAGGAACTGGTAAGTGCTACTTATTTTCTTAGAAGAATTTTATAAATTAAATATTCTATCCAAGAATTTAAAAAAAAAAAGATAGGACAAGTTATTGCTTTAGGGAACAATAAGTAGGTGTTTTTCTCTACACTCTAACTCTGCCAGAAATTGGCTTGGGTCAGAGGGCACTAAGAGGATTCTAACCACAGTGAATGGCTTCCCTATATTAGATGAACTATGCAGAAGCCAGGAGGGGCTGTTAGTTGATGTGATTTGAGCATCTCATTGGGGGCTGAGAATGGTAGGGTTACACAGTGGTCACTGACTTTCTAGGACAGCTTGCCTCTGAATAACTCATGTGGGTGCCAGCAGTGGGAATTATTTATTCAGTGCCACTTTTTAGCTCCAAGTGCTAGCAAAGAACCATCAGTGTCTGCACTAAGACAAGCCTGTTTGGACTGTAGTGGACAATATAGGACATTCAGAGAAGCCCCACACAGTCTGCTATCAACTTACTGCTTTTTGATCCCAGAGGTTCTGTTTGGATTATTGACAGGAATAAAGGATGCAGGACTCTCAGTGGGTTATACCAGTGGTCCTCAACCCTCCTAATGCTGTGACCCTTTAATACAGTTCCTCATGTTGTGGTGACCCCCAACCATAAAATTATTTCATTGCTATTTCATAAGTGTTAATTCTGCTGTTTTTATGAACTGTAATGCAAATATCTGATATGCAGGATATCTGATATGTGAACCCCCCCCCAAGGGGTCACCACCCACAGGTTGAGAACTGCTGGGTTATACTCAGAATTAGTTAAACCCTTGTCCCAGGTGCTTTGGAGAGAGGGGAAGTGCCCTGGCATCAGCAAGGATTGATCCCTGTTTAGTGGATTTTATTTATTGCTTGATCTTTGTTCTCCCTCTCCCTCCCCCTCCCCCTCCCCCCCTCTCTCCCTTTGGTTTTTCGAGACAGGGTTTCTCTGTGTAGCCCTGGCTGTCCTGGAACTCACTCTGCAGACCAGGCTGGCCTCAAACTCAGAAATCCACCTGCCTCTCCTGAGTGCTGGGATTAAAGGCGTGCGCCACCACTGCCTGGCATTCCCTGGCTCTCTTAACAGAGTAAAGCACCGCCACATTAGGTAGGCTGGCAATTATTCATGACAAATACATATTTTCTGAAAATAGCTTGTTTAAAATAAAAACACATTGACATTTATGCTTTTTAATTCTCAAAGGAAATGTCTTAAAGAAATGTTCATCATTTTATTATTTATCTTTATTTACTAGTTTATTAATACTGCACATAGAGAAAAATATTTGCCATGATTTAGATATAGAATTGATCTGGTTTTACCTTATTTGGTGGTTGCTGTCAGGACAACTACTTAATCATGGGTAAAAATCTGTATCCAGCCCACATTGGAAGAAGCATTAGCAAACCCCTGCAGTTAAGGATAACTCCATAGGATTAGCGAGATGATCCACAGTGCGCACCACAGACAGCTGTACTCATATGTGATGCAGCAGAAGTCACTGCTGCCTGGAAAGCCAGGGAAGTAAGGCATAAGGTGGACTCTTCACCAAGGGTAAGGAGACAAGAATAATAAAGGTTTATTGATGCCAAGGGGCAGACACCATTGCAACCAGGCATGGAGAGTCTTCTATGCATAAGGGCGGATCTCCTCTGCAGACATGATTCCCACAGGAACATACTCAGGGGATTTGATGGGGCCATAGGGAAATAGATGAGGTCAGTTTGGGAAAGTGTTTGAATGCCAGTTCATATTGATGTATACAGATAATGAAGTTCCGTTGAATTGTTTTTCATTTTATTCTATGTGTGTGGGTATTTTGCCTGCATGTGTGTCTGTGTACTAAACACATGTAGTGCTCGGGGAGGCCAGAAAAAGAGCATTTGGATCCTCTAGGGCTGGAGCTACAGACAGTTGTGAGCTGCCATGTGGGTCCTGGGAATTGTACCTACGTCCTCTGGAAGAGCAACTAGTGCTCTGAACTGCTAATCCATCTCTCCAGCCTCTCTTACCCACCAAAACTTCTTTTTTTAAACATTTATTCAATGCATGTGCAGAAGTGTACATGTCATAGCTTATGGAGATCAAAGGACAACTTCCAGGCGTTGGTTCTTTTCTTCCACTGTGTGGATCCCAGGGATTAACTCAGGCCATCGAGCTGTGTGGCAAACACCTTTACTTACCCATAGAACCATGCCCCTGGCTCCTAAAACCAAAATTGGTTTTGTACAAAAACAAGTCCCCACTGTCATAACACAACAGCCACAGAAAACCCTCTGCATCTTCAAGCAACCAATAGTGAGTCCCAGAAAGCTAGCTCCAACTTTAGAGACGATACCAAGTTGGTAAGTGGGAACTTCGGGAAACATTTCTCAGAGTCGGGACCACCTGTAGCGGAATCAGCTCCATATCAGGGGTGTAGCCCTGTATTTGATAAAGACACAAGAACAAACAGTGGAGCTTGTAAGACACAAACTGTGCATCCAGTGAGAGCATGTGTGCTCTTTAGAGAAGTGAAGTTTAAAGTACAGTGTTAACTTTGTCTAGGAATGGAATAACGCCAGTGCTATAAATATCTAGCTCATTTTACATAATAAATTAATTCCTGAAATGCCACGTGAGGGTTTTAAATGCAAATTATTGAAAACATTCAAAGTATTGGCAGAGTTCAGTTTTTAAAGCCACTCAGTTGTAATTGCCATAAACTGAAAAACTGTACTTTTTTTTTTTTTAGTATCTTTTAAATTTACTTTTCGGATAAATCCAGGCTTTTTACATATAGACTTGCATTCAATTAATGTGCTTATTTTATGTTTAGAAAGTTCAAACTGTCCTGTTTTGAAGCTGAATATTGACCAACATCTTTATCCTATTTTTTCTAGTCTCTAGTGGCCAGCGAAGCAGTTCGTGCAATTGAAAGTATTAATAGAAACACCAGGTACACACATGGCAGTGGCTCAGAAAGTCTATGTAAGTATTTCTGCAACAGTAACTTTTATTCTCCTGATGTAACTGTCTCCTGCCTCCCTCTGCTGACCTAGGCCTAGCCCTGGAGGCTTCTGGCCTCTGTACAATCTAATCCAGGCCTAGAATGTTCTCAGCCTCTGAGAGTTACTGCTGACGCTGCTCACTCTTTCTAGTTCTTTTTGAGCTCTGGGTGGCTGGTTCAACTCAGTCACTCTGGCTTAAAGTCCTCTCCCAGATGACTCAATCTGGTTTTTCTCTCAGTCCCTGAATTACTCTGCTTGACCTCAAACTAACTCTGTCAGTCTTTTCTATCTTCCGGCTCCTTCTCATCCCCTTGCGTGCTGTGTCTTTACCTGTGTCTAGCCTGTTCTCTCTTCCATCTGTCTCTGTAAAGCTCTCCCGGTAACCCTGCCTCCTTCTCCCTCCCTCTGCTCCCCTCTCCCTCCCAACTCTACTTACTGCTCTCACCAGCTCTACTGTATCCCGTACTGTACTCCCTCCTGAGCTGTCTGTCTCTCCCTGAAGTAGCTTCTCTTCCCTCTCTTTTCTTGTGAAAGTTGGGCATATCTTATCCTGTCAAATCTTTCTCTGATTCATCACTTTGCCCCTCAGTTAGACATCACTTTCAAACATGGGTGCTTCCTTCTACAAACTAACATTACCCTCATTGTTTGGGGTTAAATGTATGTACAACCATGCCTGGACCCAAGCTTTTATCTGGAACTTGGTCTGTACCAGGCTGGTCTTGAACTCAGATCTCCTGAGATTAGAGTCGTGTCTGTATTCCAGCCAGATCACGCACATCTTTGGATGCGGTCTCTTGCCAGCAGCCATGTTCTGAATGAGCATGCCTTTCTGCACTCCTCCTTTTTTTCTTGCTCCTTCTTTCCCTCCCCTCCTCCTCCATCCCTGCATTCTCTCCGCAGTGCTGGGGGCTGACACCCATGGCCTTTGGCAATGTTTGTTTCTTCTTGGGAGCTTAGACCAGGGGGCATAGCAGTGGCATCTATTTGGTCTCTTGTGTAGTTTTAGTTTTCCACACCACAGGGTCATATGTGAAGTCACCATAATGTCTAAAAAACAGAAGCATAATTTAACCAGTGACAGTGCAGAACAAAGCCATGGTGACCGAGAAATGCACTAGGCTGTGCATGAGTTAGAACCCCCAGCATCCCTGTTTAAAACTAGCAAACAAACAAAGAGAGATGTGGCCATATGCACCTGTAACCCCAACACTATTCAGGGGCAGGAGGGCAGAGAGGGGCAGGAAGTTTGCTGGATGTTCTGGCTACCAGCCTAGCTCCAGTGTCCTAAACAACCCAGTCTCGAGTGATTAAGGTGAAAAGTGATAGAGCAGGCATCCAGTGTCCTCCTTTGGCCTCCATATGCAGGTGTGTATGAACAATCAGATATAACACACACACACACACACACACACACACACACACACACACACACACACCACACACACACACACACACACACACACACACACACTTGCAGCAACAAAAGAAGAAGCCAAGGTAGTATTTAAGAAATGAAGCTTATCTCTATAGAGTGGCGATTATATACTTGGCAAGCATACTAATTAGGAGGAAACAGCGATTCAAGGCCAAAAGTGTACATAAAATGCTCACAGCTATCGTGTGATATATAAAGCTAGAAGATGCCATTCGCCTTGCATGTTTTTTAGTGGCAGCCTGTTTCCTGATGCATAGTAAGAGCTTGGTTGTGGCAAACTCACCAACTGTTTTCGATCTATTTCTACTGAGAGATACTTACTGAGAAACTCCTGTGCAGGCTGACAGACCCTGATTCTGTTCTTCTGAAGCCAAAGGATGGGGTCAACACCTGAAACAATTCCTGGGGAGACGAGAATAGCTGTCACTTCAGATAGGGAAGCTGTTATCAGACCAAAGGAGGGATAACACCTCTGTCCAGTGTGATCAACCAGAGAGTTTGGGGGTTACAGGAATCTGGGAGAAGAAGGAGAAATGACTCAAAGACAGGCACATCACCAAAGCCCACCCCAGCCTGGGTAATGGCTCAGAGAAGCTGGAACTGTTTCATCTAGGGGGAAATTGCTTCACAAAAATGAGCTAAGAACAGAAGCCAAGTACGGAAACAAATGTCAGCAAACTACAGGTCACTGACCAAGCCCAGGCTGCTACACATCTTCATAGCCTCTGAAACAAGAGTGGTTTTCCTAATTTTAAAAACATGTTTGAAAAAAAAAACCTATGAAAATAATTAAATCTTGACACATCAAGATTATATGAAAATTCATATTTGTTTCTGTGAATCGTTTTATTGGGACACAGCCGTGTTCATTAATTTGCATATTATCTATGGCAGCTTTCTTGACAGCCCAGATAATTGCAACAGGACCAGCTGGCTCACAAACACAAACTATTTCTTATCCTAGATTTTTTTCAGAAAAAAAAATAAAGCCTTGCCAATTTCTAATGCAAACAAATGTTTAAATGAAATGCAATTTCACTCACCGATCTAAAGAAAATAAAAGGGTTGGGAATGATTGTAGCTGAGAGAAGCTACGTGGCTAAAGTGGCCTGGCAAGGTGCCCCTCCGTAAGTGGAATTCCTTGGAGAACTATTAAGTAGCTGCCAGATGATAGTGAAATATGTTGAATAAAGGCATGAAAAAGATTTTGAGGAACCATAGGGAAATCCCAGGGTCTCAAATATGATTGACCCAACAGCTGCTTCGTTTCAATACCCCTGTAAATATCAAATGCTTTATTAGCAGCAAGTCCAATCCTTCTTCCTTTGTCTTCAGTCCTTCCTGGAGCTGTCTATCACATCAGATTGGCCCGCATACCTTTAGTGTTGCTGGCCCATGGCTGCCTTGTTAACATAGGCAACTTCCACACACTCATTCACTTAGGGTGTGTGTGTGTGTGTACTCACAGGATAAGAGCTGGAACTATAAATGTTAGGTGTTTGTTGATCATAATTATTAGAAATATTTATGGATGACTGAATGCATCCACTATTGATAGATATTTTAAAAATTTTAGAAATTCTGTATAAACCATCTATAATCCCAGCACTCAAGAAGCAGGAGAATTAAGAGTTCAGGTACATCCTGGGTTATATGGAGAGTCTGAGGCCAGCCCAGGCTACACTTGAGTTGTTAAATGTATGTATGTGTATACATAGACACACAACACATACGTGACAACTACAAAAAAATACTAAAACATACTTAAAGTCAAATAACAGGAGATGTCTACATGTTTTGGGCACTAGGAAAACACTATTAAAATTTTTCCTAAATTGTTTTGTGTAGTTGATGCAGTCCTGTGACACTTAACTAATTTTGAAGGAAGCCTACATGCTTTGTGATGGGGAAACAATAGTGACCATTCCATAAATTGATTTGTATATTTGATGTACTCTTATGAACCCTGACATAATTTTGAAGTTTATTTGGAAACATACATATGGTAGAGGAATTTGTAAAATGCTAAAAGTAAGGCTAATAAGAGATATTTGACCCCACTCAAAGCTTGTTATAAACCTAGGATAATTAGGATGCTGTGGAACTGAGCCTGGAAGAGGCAGGTCACTGAACGGGAATAACAGGCACAGGAAGATATTCAAATATATAAGGAGACCTGGTATGTCATAGAGGAGGCATTTCAAACCATAGTTAATTATCAAAAAACTCACAGGCCACTAAGAATAAAAATTGAACTGGATTACTAATACATCTTTCACTAAAATAAATGCCATACTGATCAAATATTAAAGCATAAAAAACCTGCCATGAGCTAAAAATTAAGAGTGAGATAAACTCCACACTTTACATAGATTTCACGACATTAATGCAGTTCTTACAAACAACATATGAAATTAACCACGTAGAAAAGAGATCAAGAAAATTGATAGAAAAATATAAAAATGAATATAAAAACATGCAATTCATTGATAAAGAAATCTAAATCAAAGACAATTTCTCCTTCTCCTCCTCCTCCCCCTCTTCCTCCTTCTTCCAATACCCGGAAAACTTCCAGGATGCAAGATTCTTGCCCATGGTGCAGAAGCTGCCAGTGGGTATTCTGACCCTCTGCTGGGAGGAAATAGGTTTCATTCTTTTGAATAGTACTTGGTGACGAGTGTGGTAACTGTTAAAGGTATGCCACTTTAGTCAAGTAATTCTAACTATAGAAAAGATTCTGAAGTAGGAAACATTGATTTGTGGACAATGGTGCTCATTCTAAAGACACTAAGTTATTCATCAACAAAATTATTTGAATCAATTTTAGTTTACAATGCAATCCTTTAAAATGACTAAAAATAATGTATATTCAAGCACAATAATGATACATTTGGTAATGTTACAATAATTACTTCTAGAAATGTTACAAATTAAGACAGAAAGTGCACACACTGTAAAATGTACTAAAATGTTATTGGCAATTATCCCTCCTCAATCAGATTATTGCTGAGTTCTGGGCAACATGTGTTTTCTTTCTTAACATGGTTTCTTTTAGATGACTACAACTTTCAGATAAGAAATTTAGGTAACATCCAGAAGAAAGCTATTTTCATTTCTACAATAAAATGAAATGTTAATTGATATGAAATAAGTATATTTTTGAAATAATCTGTGTCTCTTTTAGATCTAGCTCCTGGAGGTTCTGATGATTGGATCTATGATTTGGGCATCAAATATTCGTTTACAATTGAGCTCCGAGATACAGGCAGATACGGATTCTTGCTGCCTGAGAGATACATAAAACCCACTTGTGTAGAAGCTTTGGCCGCCATCTCTAAAATAGCTTGGCATGTCATCAGGAACAGTTAATGCACTTACATCTGCTCTCATTATTTTTATTTTATTGATTTCAGAAACACTAAATTGTTGCACTACCTTCTAAGTTTAATCAGTTTCCTTGGTTTTGTTGAAGAATAAAAAACACATACTTTGAGCTTAAGAGTGACAATGGCCCCTTGTGTATTTTAACCTTTTTATTTTTTTATTCTAAGAGGTTAGCTACTGGTCCCACCCCACTGTCCCTTGATTTATGATGAACACTATCTTAAGCAGTTTTAAGATGTACCGTGTGTGTGTGTGTGTGTGTGTGTGTGTGTGTGTGTGTGTGTGTGTGTTGGGGCATGAGTTTAAGCACCAGGTTTATGCTGGACCCCCATAAGAGGCCAGAAGAAAACGGGGAACCGCTGTTACTGAAGGTTACAGAAGGTGGTCAGCAGTCACGTGGGGGATGAGAGTCAAACCTGGTCTCTAAAAGAGCGGCAACTGCTCTTAACGGCTGGAGCCATCTCTCCAGCTCCTCCTAAGCAACTTTTACACTAAATCTACGGAGATCATTGGATCCAAGCAGTAAAAGCAAAGGCACTCTGTAGCACCTCAAGGGTTCGCACCCTGAAATTTCAATCAGTCTCTGCTCGGGTTCTTGAAAATGCAATCCGTGCACAACTTCTGCTCCCGCGACAGGCCCAGGCAGGGGATGGGCGGTTGTCAAAATCTGCAGCTTCGAAATGCGCCAGGCTGGTGGATACCGCCGAAACAAAGTAGAACGTTATGCAATGGAAATCGGTGAAAACGAGAACCTCAGTCCACTGAGAATCTCCGTTCTCCCACGCTGACTCCCTGTGTTCCCAGACCTCAGTAAACACAAGGCGTCAGAAACACACTCCGCACCGCCCTCGCGTCCGACGCGAGGGGGCGTGGTCCGCGATGGGCGGGGCTTCCTCGATGACGACTAATCTGGGGGCCGGAAGCTGCCGGGCCTGCGGAGGAGTCGGGCAAACTCGCGACTTCCGTCGGCTTTCTAGATGCTGCCGGGGTAGCGGCCTGGCAGCGTCGCGGTCTTGGCGCGTTGCTGTGCAGCGACCTCTGTGCGTCTCGTCTCGTGTCCCGAGCTCTCCGGAGCTGGTCGAAGATCCGGGCGGCTCCGCTGCTCTCTGTTCCCGGCGTCCGCCCCCCTTGAGGAGGGCCGGCCCCTGGGAGCCGCGCGTGCACGTCCCCTTGATCGTCCTCCCGGGGCCGGGCGCGGGGACAGCCGGGGCTGAGGCGTCAGGGACGTCCTGAAGCTGAAGACGGCGCTGACGAAGGGTGCTTGGAGAGGAGGTGAGCGTTCGGGGAGCGGATGGGAAGAGGCGTTGGACCGGGCTCGGGTGGGCGTCCTGCGCTGTGGCCTCCATCCTCGCTAGCCTTGTGCTGTGCTTCCTGCGGTTCCGAACGCTGTTTGAGCATCCCACCGCGGACTCTGCAGCGGCTCTCAGGGTTAGATCCGGCTGTTGCTCCTGTTGTGATTCGGAAGTCTGTGTCAGGAAGCAGGCGGACTCGGACACCGTGGTGTGGTGGTCGCATTTGTGTGTGGTGAAAGGGTGCTGCAGTGTGTTCTTGGATTTAGAGTTGCCTTCTTCACGTATTCCAGATCTATTGAAGAAAGGAGAGTCCTTTCGATTGTTCCTGGTCTTGCTTATTTCCCGGCTGCAGTAAATACTATTGGGAGTGTAGGAGTACTGTTTTATCTTGATACTCCAGGCGACGGGAAGGTGGAACGAAAGGAGAAGGTGTATTTGGCAGGATCACTTGCGAAGCAGGTTGACATTTATGTGGCTGGAGAAGTATTCAGAGTTGAAAATACTTGGATGATATTGGTAGGATCTTGCTTGTGAGAGGCAGTATCTTAAGTTAATTCGTTTTATTAGAAGTTTTCAGATAATTTGAACTTTTTGAGTTATGGGCGTGCACAGTCTCTCCTGGTTTGTGAATTTCTAAAAAAATAATTTGAAAAGGTTGGACCTTTAAGTTTGGCATTTAAGGGTTTAAAAGTCTGTGATATGTTTGCTTAGTTAGTCCAGATGACTATGCGGTTCTGCCTATATGTTTAGTCTTGCTATGTAGTATTTAACATTATTAGCTTTAGAACCCAAACAACAATATTTTGCAAATCAGACGTATACATTTTCAAATAACTTCCAACTTCTTAGTTAGATTATATCAGATGACAGTTTCATCTGGAGACTTAGAAAGTTGATGTAGGCATGTCACAATTTCTGTGCAAACGGTTGTGCCCTGAAACTTGAGTTTCAGTGTGAGCATCTGGTAGGATGTAGTTGATACCTACATATAGGAGATGACTCAGATACCTAAATGTGCAGAAACTTAAATCCCTTCTAGAAAACGATGTTTTATATGCCTTCACTCATCTCTATACTTCTAATACATGGTGTAATGTAAATCCTATATAAGTACTTTTATACTAATTTTTACAGATAATGTAAATAAGGTTGGTACACAGTGTGGTTTTGGTTGTTGTTGTTGTTGTTGTTTTGTGTTGCTTTGTTTTTGTTTTTGTTTTTTTCTGGATATTTTCAATCCAGGGGTACAGCTTTTTTATTTGCTTTCTGTTTACTGGTCTTTGGAGTGAATACTAACCTCTATTTTGAGTATATTCTCTGTTCTCAGAAGGCGATACCACCCTGAACACACCTGATCTCAGAAGCTTATCAGGATTGGGCCTGATTAATATCTAGATTGGAGATGTACACATTTACCTCAGTTTAATGTCTGTAATATAAATTTAGAACACTAAAGCACAGTATAACTTTTATATCAATACATTATATTAAGTCATTAGTGTTAACTTATATTGTATTAAGCATAAATTTTGAATTTAAACCTTGGTCATTTTCTCAAGATATTATATATATATATGTGTGTGTGTTATATGTATATATTACATATTATATTATACACACACACACACACACACACATAGCTTAACAGGATTTGAATCCAAAATATACCTGGTTTTAAACATTTAGATAAGGGAATTCACAATTAGTATATTTTTTATTAACGAAAATTTAAGAGGCCTTGAAAGTCATTACTTATTCAAGAAGAGCCACCTCTGTCATGTTCTTTTCTCAGCCAGGTTTATGGTGTAGAACTCAGAGTATATGTTACCCAAAGAAGGGGAACAGTTCTCATATTTGAGATACATTTTCTCTTAGTAGGCTCAGCATTAGTGTCCCTGAATTTGAATTTTCTTACCTTATTTTTTTTTAATTGAAAGGAGATGATGAAAGTTCCAAATATTTATTACACTCCAGAAGAGACTAGATAAAGGAAAACAACTGCATAGTCATTTGGTTTTAATAACTCTTGTATTTGAGAAAGATGGATGAAACAGGTGGTGATAGCCTTAACCAAAGAATAATTTAAATACCAAATAGAGGAACATCTTCAGGCAAAAGTCAGTTTACTAATAAGTGGTTGGTTTACAGTCTCTGATTGGAAAAGACATTGGCATCTACAATTCTGGTTCTTTGTGTCTGATAGTTCTCTTCCACTTTGAAATACTCATATCTGTCTCATTAATGGTTTTTGTCTTTTAATCAAATTTAAACTCTACTTTTTTGTAGTATTCATCTTCCTTTGTGAGCCCAGCATTTAGGATGGGAATTTTTGAGCTTTCAAAACATCAGTGATTACATGGTTTTGAGTTATATGGTTTAATATATGAAACAATTTTTTTGGTGTATTGCAGATTATATATTTATTTGCTGACAAATGAGATTTTAAATTATATTATCTTCTGTGCAAACAGAAAGCATTTATTCGTGCAAAGTTATTACTGTGTGATTACTAATGTTGAGGATAATGTCATATTGTGGATTGCTAGTAGAAGTTCTTAGGTTGACGATGTATTAATCAACTGTATTATTATTGTAATGAAATTCCTTATACAGGATACATAGGAAGAAAAGAAAGCTTATTTTGACTTACAGCTTTAGAGATTTATGTCCAAGGTTGGATCCATTGCTTTGGGTTCTTGGGTATGTAGCGCAACCCACAAAGTGGAGTTAGAGGGAGAGATGAACAGATTAGTTTTACAACCCCCTTTGAAAGTATCCCTTTGCCTCATGATGCAAGGATTTCCTGTTATGCCTTACCTCTTAAAAGGTCCATAGCACCTCCTGCTACCACCACCCCGAGGAACAAGGCTTTACTGACAGTCTCTGCAGGGGGAGAGACATTCATCCAACCCTTAGCAAATGATCAGAGGTGTTCATTCCAGAACCATTGTTCCAGAATCTAAGAAACAGAAGCAGGAAGATTCATTCTTGATAGATATCTTTCATTTTTAATTTTACTTTTTGTGCCTCATGTTTTAGTCCTCTCACTAATATAGACCTGTTACCAAAATACAGTGTAATTGTAGGACAAAATCCAGCACTGTAGGATTCTAGGGTAAAAGGATATATCTTTTATTTCATTGTATTTCTTTCCCCTAATTTGGAAGGCTGAGTAGTAATTGGGAAATCACCCTATAGGTGAGCTCTTTTGTTTTAAGAATTGCTTATTTTCTTTTTGTTTTATGTATATGAGTGTTTTGTCCGGATGTATGTATGTGCACCACATGTGTGCCTGGTGTCTGAGGAGACCAGAAGCGGGTGTTGGATCCCCAGGAACTGGAGTTATGGATGGTTGTGAGTTAACCATGTGGGTGCTAGGAGTTGAATGATGGTCCTCTACAAGAACAACAAGGGCTTTTAACTGCTGAGCCAACTCTGCAGCCCCTGCAGGTGAATCTTGAGTCATTCTTCATGCCATCTGTAAAAGCAATGCTTGTATGGGAAGTAGCTTTTCATTGGTAAGAGTACAAGACTGGGTGTGGCTTATGAATTGGGATCTGCAGTTCTTCCTTCATTGGTGTAACATTCCACTGGGCTCTAGTCATCTAGGATCGGAGAGAAGCTGTGAGGCAATGCGCTGCAGCAGTAGGTCAGGGCGGAGAGCAGTGATGTCTAAATGGAATGACAGCAGTGAAGACATAGTAGAGCAAGGCCAACTGGGGTCCTTTAGAAGACCAAGAAAGGAGATGGCAGAAGATCAGTACTTCAGCTATAGGAATAAATAGTGTTTTAATCAGGATTTTCTAGCGCAGTGCTTCTCAACCTTCCTAATGCTGTGACCCTTTAATAAAGTGGCCACCCAATCATAAAATTATTTTGTTCATACTTCATAACTAAGTTTTCTACCATTATGAATCATAGGGTAAATATCTTATATACTGGCTATCTGATATGCAACTCATCTCCAAGTCGAGAACTACTGCTATAGAGGAACAATGGATAGAATTTAGGCTGAAGTCCAGCTTGTCCAACAGTGGCTGTCCAATGGAAAGTCCAAGAATTCAGTGGTCGTTCAGTGCACAAGGCTGCATGTCTCAGCCGGTCTTCAGTATACGGCAGGCAAAGAACAAACACTTCCTTTTTGAACTTTATATAAGCTACCACAAGAAGGTGTGGTCTAGATTTAAGGTAGATCTTCCTACCTCAAAACATCTGGATTTAGATAGATCTTCCCACTTTATAAATTTCGATCAAGGAAAAATTTGCACTGATGTACCCAACCGCTTGAGTTTTACTTATTCCAGATATAGTCAAGTTGACAAATAAGAACAGCATCACAAATACCTTTGTGGCACTGGTGGAATTTATTAGTCACATCAAGGATAGGAATACTGGGAGGCAGAACTAACCTATTTTCACTGGTAGTATTGTGGAGGGGAAAATGTAAAGTTAAGTTAATTTTCTGGAGGCAGTATTGTAGGATGAGATCATCTACTTACGAGGAAAAAGATTTGCATTATTTTTAGGTTCTGAATAGCTAGTTTATAGGGGAACTTAGAATCTGTTAAGTTTTAGTAGTTTTGCTAAATGTTTGAGGGTCATGATGTGTGCTTATATATTGATATATTTTAGTGGAACTTTAAGATGCATTTTTATCTTCAAACTTTCAGTTTTGAGTGAGTGTGTGTGTAGGTTTTTTTTTTTTTTTGTCGGTTTTTTTGGTTTTTGTTTTGTTTTGTTTTTTTCAAGACACAGTGTCTCTGCGTAGCCCTGACTGTTGTAGAACTCTTGTAGAACAGGCTGGCATTAGATCTGCTGGCCTTTCCCTCCCAAGTGCTTAAGGTGTGCACCACCAGGCTCGGCTGACATACATTTACTCCTTCCTGCCTTCTACATGGATAGAAACTGTCCATTCTAGGTGTTAGTCTCCGTTAATCAAAGCTTTTGTTTTCTAGGTCTTTTTGTAAACCACTTCTATAAGTTTTCAGTTCTTTCATGCTCTATTCCATAATCAACTAGATATATGAACTGCTGTGTCTTCCTCTGCACATTTATATTTGGGCTGAGGATGAGTTTGAGAGAAATTAAAGATATATATATATATATTATACTAATGTTAATTTATATTTGGCTCATTTGCTGTCTTGGAGAATGGCTTGTTCAACTGATTTTGCTTATGTATGTGACATTCTAAACTGTTTAAAGTATATAATTACTTCAGAGTTATTTCCCAGCTTCTATTGTATTAAAAGAATGGTTACGTTTTATTATAAAGAGTTAGTAATATAATATATAAACTTCCCAGTTAAATCTACCTTGATTTGCCATCTTTTTTTCACTTGTCAAACTTTTTTCTAACTTTTGAATGTATCAGAATGTGACCTAAATGGCCTAATTAAGTGAAATATTTTTATAATCATTATTGAATTTTTGGCTTTACTTTTATACTTCAGGATATTTTATCTGTTTTCTTTTTGTTGTTATTTTCAAAACAGAGTTATACTATTAATCCCAGGCTGACCTTGAACTCACTATGTAATCCAGGCTGGCCTGAATATAGTCCTCTTGCCTTAGTCTTCTGAGTGCTAGATTTACAGGCATGCCCCACCACACACTTAGCTGGTACTGATGTCATTTCCTGTCCAGTAATATATATTTATTTTGAAATCATATTAGAGATCGTCTGTGATCTTTATAAAGACAGGTTCTGATGCTGGGGAATGTAGCTTGGTAGAGAATGTAGAGAAGCCCTGTGTTCAATGTACTGAATACAGATTCAGGCACGGGTTCCTGGAATTGCAGAAATCAACGGAGGCAGAAGGATAGGAAGGTCAAGATCTTCCTTTGCTGTAGATTGTACCTTTTTTTTTTTTTTTTAAGCTGCCAGGGCTCTTTCTAATCACATGACAGGTAATATAACGTGTCATGTGGTTAGCTCCTTTGCTTTTGCTCACAAGAGTGTTTCCCTTAAGTAAGTCAGTACCAGTTATTTCTTGGTCTGGAATTTGTTTTCTAACATGCGCTGTCTCCTGAATTTTCACTCTCAAATAATTGGATTAGTTTTCTGATTATAGTTCTAGTTTTTTAATGCTTTGTTTAGCTTTTATATGCTGTTGCCATTTGATTTTTTTCATTACCTTTAGCAGCTTTGACTTTCATCAGCATGTGTTAGAAACCTTGGGCAGTTTTGGTTTCAATATTACTGAAAAATTAATATTTTTAATCAGATTTTCTGTGACCTCTGTAGTAAAGAATTTTTAAATAACGTCCACTTTTCTTATATACTGTTTCTTTCTTTCTTTGTTTGTTTTACTTTTGGTTTTCTTCCACACATAATTAGGCTGTGAACTAGAGAATCTCCTGCCTCAGCTTCCTGAGGACAGGGATTACTAACATGTAGCAGCACATGGACTGAGACAGTTCCATACTCATTTAAAACAGTACTTCTGTAGCAACTTAAACAGTTATCAAGAGCTGGCTCTCCTTTCAGTTAGGATTTCACCTGGCTATTTCCCCATGTTCTTTGACTTACATAACTTCTTTAGTTAACCAGTTGTTCCCCTAAAGGACAGGCCTACTAAATTTTATGACACTTTTTAAATGTTTAACATTTGAAGTTGAATGTCCAGTACAGAGGAGATACAGGTCAACCAACAGGTTGCAGAGTTGTTGGGCACTTAGAAGGCAGGCACCATCTTTGTTTATTGGTGTCTTCTTTCAGTATCTTTCTGTGCACCACCACCACCACCCACCTCAAGGGAAAAAGATCTCCATTTTTAGCTTTTACTTATAGCTTTGCCTAAGTTTTAGGCTCAGGTGTGTAAAATTGAAAGATTTTACAGTTTTAACTCTCTCTTTTTTGGTTAAAGTATTTCAAAATGTCAAAAATTAGGAGAAAGGTCACAGTGGAAAACACCAAGACCATATCTGAGAGTACATCCCGAAGACCTAGTGTATTTGAGAGGCTTGGACCCAGCACTGGAAGCACAACAGAGGTGAGTTGTTGCAACTGTGATTTCAGGGCACTTATTGGAAGGAACTAGGAGTGTGGCGTAGTGGCAGAGCCCTTACCTAGCATGTATGAAGAGGCCATAGCCTCGATCCTGTGTACTGGGGGAAACATTTAAAATACTATTATTGAAGTACTGATTGCTATTATAAAGGAAAATGTGTTTTGTCATGGGTTTAGCTTAGCAAATTTTATTTTATAAAAAGAAATAAAAGGAGGGGTTAAGGTTTACAAAGTTCTCACTATATAATATTTTTGTATGTTCAATGTATATAATGTATTTCAAGCATATTAATACCCCATTCTAGGAACTACTCTCTGCCTAAACACACATACCTTCCTGTGGTTTCTCATCCCCTTCTGGTGTTACTATTATTGGAGTAGCATATGCTTAGCTGGCATTTGGGTCTCTCTGATTTGATTTTGCCCTGGTGCCATCTTTTATAAAATTTTATTTTATTTTATTTTATTTGATTTGATTTTGCCCTGGTACCATCTTTTATAAAATTTTATTTTATAAAAGGAAATAAAAGGAGGGGTTGAGGTTTGCAAAGTTCTCACTATATAATATTTTTGTATGTTCAATGTATATAATGTATTTCAAGCATATTAATTCTGGTGTTATTATTATTGGAGTAGCATATGCTTAGCTGGCATTTGGGTCTCTCTGATTTGATTTTGCCCTGGTACCATCTTTTCTCCAGACATTTACATAGTAATATTTGCCTCATAGACACAGTGCCGTAACTGGCTGAAGACTGGCAGCTGCCTCTATGGAAACACATGTAGGTTCATACATGGCCCTTCACCTCGTGGGAAAGGTTACAGCAGCAATTACAGAAGGTAAACTGAGAACTCAGATATTTTCTGTAGTATTAAAAACCAACTTTTGCAGTTTAGTGTAAAAATATGAAATAAAACCATGTATTTGGTCAGATTTTCTGTTTTGAGATCATCTTCTTAACGGTCATACCTTAGTAAATCTTTTGGTTGTTACTGTTAAGATGAATAAAACTTTATCTTTAAAGTGTACGTGTTTACATGCTTTGGTAGATCCATTTTTCAATGTGTATATTCAAATCAGTGAACACCTGTGGAGAGACTGAGTCTGAGAAAGAGCAGCCCCTAAAGAGCCCCTACCTGACATAGCCCAAGTTTGTATTAAATTTCTGCTTAGGCACAACTCAGACGTGTGAGAGTTTACTTTTAGTAAACGTTAAGTCTATTTACTCTTAATGCAGTAAAATTTAAATAAGGTTTAATTGTAATTTTCTACAGGCATTTTAAATTCATATCTTACACAAGCTTTGTTATAAAATCTACTTCCCAAACCTCTTAGGGCATTGTGTTAATATAAATGCATTTAGAGGCAGGAGTGATAGGCCAGTGGTTAAGATCCCCCTGACTGCGTTTCTAGAAGACCTGGGTTTAGTTCCCAGCACCCACGTGGTAACTAACAATCATCTGTAAGTCCAGTCTTGGGGGCTCCAATGTCATTTTCTGGCTTTAGGCACCAGTCGTGTACATGATGGACAGTCATGCAAAAAAAAATACCCATATACATAAAGCCAACAAATAAATAATTAAAAAAATTAAGTGTGTTTCTATGTGGATAAACATTTCCTCTGCAGAACATCTATTTGATAGAAACTTGGCTAAACTTAATTTGCACACTGAAGATCTTTTTAGGATTCCCTTTGTCTCCTTTTGATGATTTTGTAATAATTTTTAAAGTTGACATGCATAGTATTTTTTATAGAAATAATTTAATTGGTAAACAAAGAGTTTACCTAGTCCTGAAATTGTGTGTGCTGATTGCTTTGTATACATCAGTAGCCAGAAAACTGAATATGAAAATTAGTGATTGGAGATTTTTAAGTAAGTGTGTGTGTGTGTGTGTGTGTGTGTTCACTCATGTGGGCACTCCACATTTGAATGTGAAGGTCAGAGGGCAGCTTTTGGGAGTCTGTTTTCTTCTTTAGGCATGAATGACCGTCACTTTTACCCGCTGGGCCATCTATGGCTATCATTTTTAAGATGCATAAAGTAAAGTTGGTAGTGTATCCAGTACATACATATCTGTGGATGGGAATACTATTATCTGAAATAATTTTGCTGCTTTATAACTTAACCTTTCTCTTACTCTCCTTCATCTATAATATGTCTGCTGAATTTAGGTGGTAAACAGGAGGTAACTCAAGCTGCTATTTATACACTCGTTTTCTTTAGTACATACATTGTTTCTTTTTCATATTACCAGTACTTAACACACAATGGAAGTTAACATGCATCTTGAATGGCATTAGGAGAATCTTGTAAATATTTCCCATATTTTAAAATATTACTGTTTAATAAGCTGAAACATTATTTTTCAGAAGTTTAGGCACCAAAGACAGGAAAATTATATTAGTCTTTATGAAGTTATTTATATTATTTTTATAAAACATCATAGAAATACAGATTTTTGTTGTTTTGTTTTATATCACAGGTCACCAGAAAGACCCACAGGTGATCTCAGAGAAAGAATGAAGAATAAGCGTCAGGATGTGGATTCTGAATCCCAGAAACGGAACACAGAGGAGCCATCCTCACCTGTTAGGGTAGGCATAACATTTATAAAACCCACTTAAGTTTCAGTAGTCATTTATTTCATAAACTCCATTTTAAATATTAAGTTGTGTGATTTAATATGCTATAAATCTATAATTACACATGACAATATCCTGTGTGAATAAATAATTTTCTATGTACTTAAAATGACCAACAGAGCTTAGGCTGAACTTAAAAGGTTTTTTATGATCCTGGAACTCATGAATATCTAAATACAGGCTACAGTTGTGAAGTTATCCCTGTGGTCAGTTTCATCTCTCTGTAAAGAAATCCCATCTCTCTGTCAATCACTCTTGTTGCCCCACTGACCATGAGCCCTAGGCAGTCATGAAATCACTTCTTGTTTTATAAAGTGTCACTCTTTGTGCTTCTTTAAATAGATCCTATAAAGTGTCACCTCTCGTGAGTACCTTCCTTAGTTTTTAATATTTATGGAAGATTGTTCTTTTGTCTTTTTTTTCTAAGAATATTCCATTAGCATTCTGTATTCTCTTTTTTCACTTATCATTGATGGATATTTGGGTTCTTCTTCTTTTCCTCCATAATGTGAGAAGATTCATTTTTCTTGGCTTTATCCCAGGGAACAGAATTGCTGAATCCATGGTCTGTTGGTTTCTTTTGTGTTGTTGTGACAAAATGCCTGTCAGGAGAAGGCTTATTTTGGCCTAGAGTTTGAGGGCACCATGTGCATCATGGCAGGGCTGGGGGCGGGGGTGGGGCAGCAGGGGCACACTTGATCACTTGCATTGACAGCCAGCAGATAGGCAGGCAGGCTGGCTGGCTGGCTGGCTGGCCGGGAACATTAGGCTGGGCTCAGCTCCCTTTCTTCTTGGTATTCGGTTCAGGACTCTTTATCCCATTTCAGCTAACCAGCTTAGAAAGTCCAGAGTTGTGTCTCCTGGTGATTCTAGATCTTGTCACACTACGGGTCAGTGCTAGAGCAGTGTTCCCAATCTTCTAATGCTGTGTCCTTTAGTATAGTTCTTCATGTTGTGGTGACCCCAACCATAAAATTATTATCTTGTTGCTACTTAGAACTATAATTTTGCTACTGTTGAATTGTAATATAAATATCTGATATGCAAGATATCTGATATGTGACCCCTATGAAAGGGTGCCTTCGACCCTCAAAGGGGCTGTGACCCACAGGTTAAGAACCACTGTGCTAGACTGCCATCTAGAGATTGCATTGCTTTTATATGAAGGTTCCAGTTTCTCCATTTTTTTTTTTCCCAGCTCCTAATTGCAATTTTGCTTTAATAGCCAAGGATGTCAAGCATCATGCACATACTCACTGGCTCTTGATACATAGTCGGAGAAATTCTGCCCAGTTTTTAAAATTGAGCTGTAAGAGTTCTTTATATTTTGAGTACAGATAAAATATTTTTTTTTGAAGGTTTCAAGTGTTTTATTCTTTTTTTTAGTTGGTAGTAATGTGAAATAATTATGTATTTATATACCATCAGACTCCTAGTATAAGTAATTTTGCTTTACTAATGTTTAATACAAATACAAGTAATTTCCTTGTAAGTTAATAGATTTCTGTTTTAAAATTTTGTGTTTTTTAAACTAGTTTTATTCTAAATAACTTAAAACTTAATAAGAGTTATCAGGATTAGCATATAATTTCTGTTTGCTTTCATTTTTTAGGTACCTAAAAGACATTTTCTACCATTTTGTGCATTGTTGTTACATTTTTAAAACTTTTTCCAAGTTGAGGGCAGTGTCTTACTGTGTCTCTTGACCTGTCCTGACACCAGGCTGCTGGGCTCAGGCAGTCTTCTGGCCTCTGTCCCTCCTGAGGCTGGTGCTGCGTAGGCTATCAGCACCACACATAGCCCTCACTGCCGTGTGAGCTCGCATGCTGGTTTTCTTCCTCTGTCACTCTCCACTGTATTAAAAACAAACAAATGAAAAATGCTTGTTAAAAATGTTTGAGAGTTTCACACATGTGTATAATAATGTTTCAGTCAGATCCCTTCCACCAGTTCCTACCCTTTACCTTCCACATAACCTTTCTTTCCCAACCTCATGTACTCTTTGTCTAACCCCACTAGGTCCACCTAGTGCTGCCTGGCATTTATATGTATGCCCTATGTTGAGATAGGGCATATCACTGAACCCAAAGCTCACCATTTTGGCTTGACTGGCTGGCCATTGCGCCCCTGGAGACAGGGATCCATCTGTCTCCAGTCTCTCCAGTACTACACATTACAGATGTGTTCCACTATCCAGTGTTTGCGTGGGAGCTGGAGATCAGACCTCACATCCTTATGCTTGGTCAACAGGCACTGTGCTAAGCCACCTCCCAGCCCCTGTCTTCACATTGATCCTGGTCTTTAAAACTCAAAAAAGTTTGATTTTTATGAAATTCAGCTTACCTGTTACTTCTTTATTAAATTTTATAGTTGTTTACTCTTTAGGTGTTATCTGAGAAACTTTTATGATACAAGGTCATAAATATTTATAAAGTCATAAATATTTATGACTTTTATGTATTTAATATAAAATATAAATAATATCAAGAGTAAAATGTCCTAAAATATTAAAGGAATGAGCTCTGAACCTCTCCCCTCCCCCTATGTATTTGTGTGTCTGTGTCTGTATGCATATGCACATCTGATTCATTAAAACTTAAGTTAACCCTTCTGAGATCACATGACAGGCTATAGCATTGACCACATGAACTGTAATTAGTTAATGTAAGGGACAGACACAAGGATTTACAATGCGAACACAGCACCTCTAGGTATTATTAACTAAACTCTTCTGTCAGTTTCCTCCTCTGTAAATTAGGAACTGGCTTTGCTGGTATGTTATGATGAGGGGGTAGGATTGACCATTCTATGCTGACTTAATAAATGGCATATAGTGGTATTAAAATAGCTCTTTTGTTCTCCAATTTAAATAGACTTTATTCTGTTAACAGGAATTGGATGTGAGCATTAATTTAGGTTGTTAATGAATATTTAAGAATATATATTTTTATAAAGTCTTATATGTTCAGATTTCATTAGTAAATGGCAAATTTGGCTATTAAGAAATTTAAAGTCTGGGGTTGGAGAGGGCTTAGCCGTTAAGAGCGACTGACTGCTCTTCCATAGGACCTGAGTACAATTCCCAGCAACCACATGGTGGCTCACAACCATCTATAACTCCAGCCCCAAGGAATTTGATGCCCTCTTCTGTTCTGTAAAGGCACCAGATAGGCAAGTGATATGCAGACATATATCCAGGCAAAACACTTACTCATGTAAAATGGGTAAACCTTAAAAGAAAAACAATGAAATCTTGTTTCTGAGGACATCCTCAAGGGCTCCGAGCTTCATATTTACGAGTGGCAAGAGTGGCAAGGTAGGAGGAAAGTTAGGGTTTAAGTCAACAGCAACTTTAATTTGATAGCATTTCGAGTTTGTGAGTATTTGGGTGTTCTGCGTGGCAGATGAACAGATTCCATCTCTGTGTGTTCAGCAGCTTGTGATGCTTTCTCCATGTGGTGACTTCCTGTTGGAGGAGACCAGATTGGATTTCAGGTATGGATAACACAGGCAGGGGTAAGATAGGCATGTGGTTTTTCAGAGTTAACAGATTCACCTCTTTGTCACTGATATTTACTCCAGTATGTCTAAATTATAAGGTTGCTGGATTATCCTTGATTTTGTGAGGAGACAACTTCATAAATAAAATTTGTAATTCCATAATCAGAGATGTAAGCAAAGTGCCTAATGGACAAAGTAAACAACTCCCTGCAAAACCAGAAAACATCACCCAGGGAAGGATAGGTTTGTGGGTGAGAAGACAGAAAGAGAGGGAAAAAGAATGCTATGAAGAATTTAAAAGACTAATGTGCTTGAATAGCTGTGGTACTGTATGCTTGTATCGTGCTGGAATATCTGAACATAGGGTGAGGGTTGACTAGATACTGTTCAGTTCACTTAAGTAAAAGGAGTACTGATGTGCAGACTCAGGCCTTGGTGGCTTGTCTCTGATGGCTTGTCTCAATTGAAATGTGCTGTAAGTATCACATATGTACTGAGTTTCAGACACTCAGAATGAAAAGTAAATCAAGGTCAGTTTCCCCTGGTTTTACAGTGAGATGACAGATGCTGGTGTACTGACTTAAAGAGATGTATTAACATTTCCTTTACTGCTCTGTTTTTTCCTTCTGATGTAGCAGTGAAGAACTGTAAGGTTGCCATTGTACTTGCATATGTCCATTAGAGAGGCAGCCTTCTTGATCTGACCTGAACTCAACGCAGTTGAACTAGATCATGAGGGGCTTAGTCAAGCTTGAATAAGGACTTATGCTTTAATGCATCTATAGAACCTTTCAAATACAGTAATTGAATTTTGTTTTATTCTCTAACAGAGGCTTGTTATTTTACAAAACTTGAACATAGCAAATTAATTAGCATTGAGAGCAAAATTGACTTCCGAATATAGTCAGTGGGAATATTTAAGCATTTGTTAATGCTAAAGGTATAAATGTGTTCTAGGGACTGTCCCTTCAGAGAAGCTGTGTAGCCACATTTACGAGTAGGTTAAATGGTTCATTGTAATAGGAAAGTTTCTGTTAGGGTTTAGAGACTCTCTCTGGGTATAGAACCTTTCCTCTGGACAGATGCACAAAACAGTGGTTTAGATTTACCTTTATATATCAATGCTTATTTCTTTAGTTTCTAGTGTGCTAAAATAAATATAAGACTTATCATTTGGACTTGCTTTTTGTTGTTTTGTGGGCTTTCTTTTGTTTTGAGACAGACTCTGATACTTCAAAACTCAAAATCCTCCAGCTTTAGCCTTGACTGTCACCAAGCCTAGCTTTGATGTTAATTTAGATGTTAATTAATTCAGCTACTTTACTCTGTCATTTTTATGACCGTTTCTTGTTCGTACAATGAACATTTCAGAGGTTCTTATTCTTTTTGAAACTTAGAGTTATAATCCCTTTCCATTCTCCAAAATTGTCCATTGCTTTAATTTTCTGCTCTCAATCTGATTACTTATCTTCAGATAGAAAATATGCTTTAGACTTGATATTATCATGGATCAGTTTAATTTGGCTATTATTTAAATTACTTTTTCAGATGTTACTGTGTAGGGGGAGCTCAAGATTATTGGCCAACATCTGGCCTATTCCAGATGCATTCTGATGTCATACACATGCATTAGGTCTTTTCCTATTCTTAGTTGCCAAGTTCTGTCCTATTATGAATCAAGACTGTGCGTCTAGTGTGGTGTGTTTCTAGCTTCTAGCGCATTGTGTCTGGGACAGGTTTCTTCTAGAATTCACACTGGGCTGAAAGTTTTGGTTTACAGTCCCCTCTGAAACTGTCTTCCCCACCCCTGCCCTAGCCGGGTACTTGTTCCTTTTCTGTCTACATCTTAAGGTTTCTGACTAGATGAGACAAGCCTGACCATGGCTGATGTCATAATTATCTCTGTATTATTTGCTATAAAAGTTCTACCAGGTAATGTGTTTATATCTGCTTATATTCCTGCACCTAGACGCCTTGTTTCCTTTTCAGTAAACACTCATTAGTTTACCCCCAGCAATCAGCTTCCTAAACTGTTAGCTTAGTGATTTCCTACTTTTTCTATTTTGCACAAACATTGTTTTTCTCTTTCTAAAGAATTCATACTTGTATTTCTCTACTTGATTTTTAGCATAATTTGTGTTCTATGGGAACAGGTACCTTACTATTAAAGAGTGAAAGCAAGGTCACGAGACTTACGCAGAATGTGGTCAGTAACTCTTAACCTTCTGCCTTAAAGCCTTCCACTGCTAGAGTCCTGCTTACTGCCGCAGCTATGGATCCATTCCCTCCTCTCTCCTGATTCCATATATATGTATATGTGTGTGTGTTTCTAGTGACTGCCTGTCCATGTGTTGAGCTAACTCTGAATGCTTGCTGATGTCTTCAACTTTAATCTATCACCATTGTTGCTTTTCTAAGTCCACATGTCCCATGTCCTTAGCTTCTTTATATTGGACACAGAAGTCTTTTTTTAAAGCTTACTTTGGAGAGATACAATTTACAAATAGTAAAATGCACCCATTCTAAATATAGTCTGATTCTTGATATGTACATATATTACATGTATATATTATTCTCAACAAAGTATTACAGTACAATCAATATAAAAATATTTCTGTCAGCTCAAAATATGTCTCTTTTCCATCCTCAACTTAGTCTTGAAATGTTCAGATGTGCCATTTGATTGGAATCCTGTATTATATCTTCCTGTCTTGATTCTTCTCATGTAATTAATACTTTTAACCTTCAACCACATTGTTGTATCCATACTTTGGGGTTTCCAGGTTTGGGTTATGTAAATAGATCTTAGGAATGAGGGTCTAAGCCTCAACATGGGTGAGCTGGCATGTGGTGGCTATAGTTGTCTTTGTTGAGGGCTAATGATGTTACACATCTTTTAATATTTTTTGGCTCTTTGTTTATAACACTCACACACCATTTATTGGCTCATTGTTTTGTGTTTTTGCTGCTGTATTTTTTTTTTAACACATTAGGGTCTTTGTCTTTTTACACACTTGTAATTCTTAGATTCTGGTTACCAGTCTTTTGTAAAATGTATTATTGCAAGTGTGTTTTCCCAGTGTGTGGTTCTCCTCGTCATTTATCTTGTGTTGTTTTGACACCTACCTCCTCAGTAGTTAGAATAGTTCCTTCATTTCCTTTAAATTAATGTGCCCAGCACATTGTATACATTTTCCCTTCTTCACTGAGACACTTAGACCAGAAGTTCTGGTCTCTCTTACAGCTGTATCAAGACACTGAATACTTAGAGGCTTACTACTGTTAGATTAGTCATAGTTTTTAAGGCCTTTCATGAAACATGATCAGGAAGTATATATTTTCTCTTAAAAATAAACAAGCTCTAATCATTCAGATTTAGGATTTCAGGTCTTTTATAATTGTATTGCTTTCTTGTGCAGAAAATTCTAGTCTCTTTTTATATTTATTACACATTTTATATTATATTTAGTGGTTTCACAGTGTTACAGTTTGCATGTAGAATGTCCTCATGTGTTTGAAAGCTTGGTCCTCAGCTGAAGGCAGTCTGGGTGAATTATAAGGATGTTTGATCTTTTGACATTGCAACTCAATATTTACAAAGATCTTTCCAGAACTAGACAATAGAATTACAAAAACAAAACAATTAACAAACAAACAAACAAAAACCTCTTACAATATTTAAGTGAGTTTATGATTAGGGAGCGAGAAATCTGCTCTTGTGTAGCCTGTACTTGAACTCTTGCCCTAGCAGTCTAAGTAGCGCTGCAGTGAAGAGCACATGTCACTACTCTGAGTTGCTTTCCTGGCTATCTGTCTTTGGGCTCCTGTATCTGGCAAGTTGGACATGCCCCGATGGAGAGCTGGGCTGGAGAGCTGATTCACATGGAGGAAGTGGATCTCTGAGGGTGGGCCTTCTGGGTTCTAGCCCATCCCTACTTCCTGTCTGGTCTCTGCTTCTTAATCTATGTTTGGATCACTGTTCCTTCTTACCCACTGTGGTATGAGCCCAAATAAACTTCTCAGTGTTAAAGTAAGTTTAAACTTACCCCAAAGTATGAGCCCAAATAAACTTCTCCGGTGTTTAGTTGTTTTTGTCTAGTCTGTGTCATAGAAATGAGAGAGTAACTAATGCCTAGGTTATTGAAAAGTTAAATTTCTTTGTAGTTCTTAGGATATGCCTTGTTTAGGATATATCTGCTAATGTATGTCTGACCATTAGGGATTTAATTAGTTATTGTATTTTTTTTTTCTGGTCCAAAGTACTTATTTTATTGAAAAGTATGAATAAGCCAGAATTGGTATTAATCATAATAGTGACATTTAATTTAATTACCTGCATACGATATAATTTGATGTTTTTTAAATATTTTTATTAGATATTTTCTTTATTTACATTTCAAATGCTATCCAGAAAGTTCCCTATACACTCCCCCTACCCTGCCCCCCTACCCACCCACTCCCACTTCTTGGCCCTGGCGTTCCCCTGTATGGGACATATAAAGTTTGCAAGACCTAGGGGCTTCTCTTCCCAATGATGGCCAACTAGATCATCTTCTGCTACATTTGCAGCTAGAGACACGAGCTCAGGGGGTACTGGTTAGTTCATATTGTTGTTCCACCTATAGGGATGCAGCTCCCTTCAGCTCCTTGGGTAATTTCTCTAGCTCCTCCATTGGGGGCCCTGTGTTCCATCCTATAGATGACTGTGAGCATCCACTTCTGTATTTGCAAGGCACTGTCATTGCCACACAAGAGATAGCTATATCAGGGTCCCTTCAGCAAAATCTTGCTAGCATATGCAATATTATTTTCATATTTCAGAGTATATTAGCAATCATACTTAATGAAAATAAATAATTATGAATAAAATTTTATAGTTATTGTGTTTTTAAGTAACCAAATTAATACATGCATAGATTAATCTGTATCATTCTAATTGAAATATTAGGATTTCTTTTTAATTTTGTACACACAAAATACGTGATTTCAAAGCAGTTTATATTTACATTTAAAAAGTCTGGTGTCCATAAAATACATGATTTCAAAGCAGTTTATATTTACATTTAAAAAGTCTGGTGTCCATCTTTTAATTGCTCTGCCTTGTTCCTCATAGACCACATTTATTTTCCTTCTGCTTTATCTGTATATATGTGCACTTGTATATGATGCATATGTTAAATGCATATGCTGATAGACATCTTGTATATATGCACATAAATTTTTAGTGTACATTTTTTATACATAAAAGATGACCTTAAATTTCACTTGACTTTTTAAGCTTTTTTAAAATATATATAGACAGGTGATCATTCCATAACAATATATTGAAAGACTTCTCAGGCTTTTTGGTAGTTAATGTAGTGTTTCATTTTTCAACTATACCATGCATTATTCAACCAGTCTTTTGAGTATGGGGATTTAGGTTATTTCAGTGTTGCTCTGCGATAGAACTTTGGTGAGTGGTGAATGATTCTGTACTTGACACACACACACACACACACACACACACACACACACACACACACACACACACACACGAGATCCATCTGAAGAAGTAGGACTGCTGTGCCTGGCCAGCATGGCACAGCAGCCTCCTGCTGCTGTGGCTGTGTGTTGTGTTCATTCCTTTCCCTTTCTGGTATGTTTTGCTGTAATTGTTTTCCCAGCAAGATAGGGGAATTGATGGTGTGTCAGTTTAGTTTTCATTTATATTTCTCTGTGAAGTGTAAGCATCCGCATGTATCTTGTGTGATTTTTCTGTGAACTCTTTAATATCTCTTCTGTTACGCCTATCCCTTGTGGCTTCTTCTCTATTTTTCAGTCTCCATATTTTAGGGATAACAGTTAAATATGACTTATCTGAAAGTGCTGGAGACCAGAATGTTTTAAATTTTAGGACCCCTCCCCCCCCGATTTTAGGATATTTGCTTATACATAGTAAGCCATCTTGGGAATGACAACCCTATCTCAAAATGTGAGATTTATTTGTGTTTCATGTAATGTGTTCATGAAGCCTGAGGGTAATTTTACTGGGTTTTGTGCACCTGTAATTTTAGTGGAACCTTTACATGAGGACAGCTCTAGATTCCCACCTGGTCTGTGCTGGTGCTCAGAAGCTCAGTTTAGAACGTTTCAGATTTTGGAGTTTTGAACTAGGGATGCTCAGCCTGCAATAACACTTTATTTGTGATATCAAGATAATAGTTTTCATTTCTCTTCTTTAAAAAAGTTTCTGCTTTAACTCCTGTCTTGAGCTTTATGTCATGGCTTCCATTAATGTAATAATCCCTTTCTTCCCTCAGTTTGATTTTGGTAAATGTTTTATCATAGCAACAGAAAGCTAACTAGATAGCATATTAGTATAGAGAAGATAGTAGATTAGTGAAAGTGAAAATCATGAAATACAAATCTGTGATAAATATGAGATGTCTCTGGCTCTTGGTCTGATAGAAAAAGGTACTGAAGGGATTTAGTAATGATGTTCAAATATCTAAAGAGTTAGCATGTGGAAAAAGTACTAGATTTGTTTTGCATAATTCCAGAGACTAGAACTAGTCCTAATCAATAGTCTGGAAAGATAATGATTAACAACAAATTTTCTGATATTTAGAGCCTTCTAGAAATGGGAGTGGAAGGATATACAGGAGGAAGCTGCCACTGGGAACCTTGGGAGCTAATTTTTTCCCTGTTAAATTTTCTAATAAAGGATTTTTGTAATTATGAATTGTTATTAGACATTTCCTTCTATAAGGTTGGAATTATATTCCTTAAATAACATTTTATTTGGCTACTTATCCACTTATAATATTACTTTTCAATTACTAGCCTCAATACTTTTATTTTAGATTTGTTGTAATATCTCCTTACTATTTAAGATAAGACTTGTAATGAACATAATTTGTCCCACAAGTAAATGTTCAAGAAAAGAAACTATAACCGAAGTAATGTAAAACTCCATAAACACTGGATTTCTGAAGTGGAAGAAACCTAAAATATTTACCTAGCTAGGCACAAACTTATTAGACATCACAACTTGGTCTTAATTGAAATGATTCAGTTGTAAATCTCATGTAGTTGATAAGTTCTTAGGCTTTGGTTTAAAAATATTGGTATGTTTGATCATAGGATTGATCATAGGCATCATTGTTAATTAATATGCTTTGAATTTTTAATAATGTTATTCTTTGAGAATCTCATGTAATGTATTTTGATCATCTTCACCTGCCTCAACTCCCAGGCCCACCCCACCCTCCCTGACCTGACCCTCCCTCCCTGACCTCCTGACCCGCCCAGCTACGTGTGTGCTTGTTGTGTGTGCTTGTTATTGCCTCCTCCCTCAATCTTAAAACCACCGTTTGTATTGAGTGTGGGGCTTGCCCTGGAGTGTTGGTGACGCAGCAGGGTCATACCATTAAAGAAAACTGGCTTGTTTCCCCGGGCTTGTTCAGCCTGCTTTCTTAAGGAACAGAGGACCACCAACCCAGGGGTGGCCCCACCCACAATGAGCTGGACCCTCCCTCATAAATCACTAGTTAAGAAATTTCCCTACAGCCAGAGCTTATGGAGGCATTTTTAAATTGAGGCTCCCTCCTCTCAGATGACTCTAACTTGTGTCAAATTGACATAACGCTAACTTGTAAATGAGCGTTATGATTTGAAGTGGGTTGGTTATTGTATAATAGGAAAAGACATAATCTTCTAACTTGAAATTCTCCTGCATGTTGAAGCCTGAGTGCATACTGTATGATAGAAGGTCTGTGTGATCTCTGGACAGAGTCAATTGTGTTGAGAAAATAGAGACAACTCAAGAGTAGACGGTTTTAAACCTATAGGTATGAACTGTTTATATAACAGAACTGTATTGATTATTGTACTTCTAGTTCAGAATGTGATCTAAATAGTCTGTTACATATAGATACAGATTATCTTGAGTATTTTACTGTGCCAGCTCTGCTACTCTGAAACTCTTATTATTTTTGTTAGTAGCTAGGTTTTATGTGGTAATTTAGAAAGTTGGTTGTTGTATTCAGTATTTTAGAGTTAATTTCTTTTTTTTTTTTTTTTTTTTATTTTATTTTAGTACATTTTATTCTCTTTTGTTTCAGGTCAAATAAGTATTAAGCCAGAATACATTGCACATTCCAAACAACTTGCTAAGAGACTACAGATAAGCAAACTCCAACCTTTAATACATCCAAGCAAACACCGTACTCTGACTATAGTAACTAGTCCACAAGCGAAAGTCTCTCAGGGCTACCCGAAATCTGTTAACAGGGGTGACCATCTGTTAGCCAATTGGCTTTTATGAGAGAAAAGAAAACATCTTGTTCTTTAAAAAGGCTTCTTTTTATTTTTAAATGTGTGTGTGTGTCTGTGTGTGTGTGTGTGTGTGTGTAGGAGCCTCTTGAGGGCAGAAGTTTTACATTTCCTGGAGATGAGGTCACAGACAATTGTGAGCTGCCTGACACAGGTACTCGGAACCAAGCTTGGGTCCTCTGGAAACTCAGTGCATAGAGCCATCTCTCTAACCCATATCTTGTACTTTTATGTCAGAAAACAGATCTGTAGCTTAAAGCAANGAATCTACTGCAGGTCATCGCTCCAAGGGAGTGGAGAGGTAGAGGAAGGCCTTCCTTCACACTTGCTTCTCAAAAGGCAGCTCTGGGTCATNTGGGTGAGACTAGGTTGAGGCCTGTTCAACTATTATCCAATTTCTATATACTGGGAAAGGGAAAAGAAAAGATCCTCAAAGAAAAGTGAGCATGCACTGTTAAATTTTATTTCTGGCTTCCAGAACCAATTAGTTACTCTTTAACTGTAAAATGAATAAAGTAACCAGTTCCTGAGAACAGTACTCCGTGATCAGACTTGTGTCTTTGAATATTTGTATGTATTCTAAAAACAAAGACAAGTGTGCATTTAGTAGGAAGTTAGTCAAGTCGTCACTACCCAGTGACCTGAGTGCTGCCTGCCCCTGCTCTTGGGATGGGACCACTGCAGGCTTTGAGGGGAATGGAGTTAATTTCTTATAAAAATATTTTCAGACTGGGTATGTGGTGTATATTCTTGTGGGTTTATTCATACAATATTCAGAAGGTGCCTTGGACATAGGGCAGTTTTCCACTGTTGTTAGGTACTCTGCACTTTATGCTACAGTAATTGTCTTTTCTTCTTTTTTTCATGCGATGAACACCCATTTCTTTATTTCTTGATCTTTTGTAAATTTTCTGTGACAAATTTCATTCTTATATAGTCTTTGGTCAACCTGTATTGCTAGCAAGCAAAATTACATAATGTAATTTTGGAATTGATGTTTGTAATTTATACCTAAATGTATAAAATTGAAAGGTATTATTTTAAAAGAAAACTTTAAAGAAAAATTAATTTATGTTTCAGGCAATCAAGTTTTATAACTGAAAATACTCAGAAGTTTGAGCACTTAATCTAACTGATATTAATAGTTAGTATTTAGAATAAAAGTGGTGAATTCACTGTAAGGGGCTTTGATTTTTTCTTATTATTTAGTAAAATGTGGTTTGGAATCTTATGGAACAGAGTATTCAGGTAAATTACTGAATTACTTTATAAATTGAATTACTATTTTCCATTTTGGAGAGTTGATTACTATTAAACTTAGAGTAACATCTAAACCCTAGTGTTTTATAGTGTTTAGCTCAGTATTAAGGATTACTACATTAATTATGTTAAATAACACTTGCTTTAACCAAGTTTTTTTTGAAGTTTTTATAAAATTATTAAAATGAACTTTAATGCATCCTTTAGTATATAGAAAAACTGTTATTTTAAGGCCTAAATTTTTTTAGAGTCTGCTCAGTGGTTTAGTCTTTTAAAGTTGGATTTTATGTATGGTTACTTAGCTAATCCTTCTATTGTATGGTAGTAATTTTAAACTGGTTTTTACCTAGTTGGCTTTTACATGGAAGCTTAGTATGGAATAGAACATCAAAAGATTGGGTTTCATTGCATTTTAAAAAAAATACCTGAGCTACTTCTTACATTTACCTTGTTGCTGTTCTTTAGTAAATACTTTCCTGTAGCTGCACTAGAACTTGCAGGTAAATGACACAAGTCCTCCTCCCTCAGAAACAAAGCTGAGTGAAATGGAAATGCTATGTATTCAATAATGACCTCATAAGTCTTAATCATATGGTAACCTGAATGTGTGTATATATGTACTTTTTAGAAAGAATCTTCAAGAGGGAGACATAGAGACAAGGAAGACATAAAAATTGTTAAGGAGAGAACTCCAGAAAGTGAAGAAGAAAATGTAGAATGGGAAACTAACAGAGATGGTGAGTTTGAAAATCCTTGCTTAGCTATAAGATCTTGATTATTCACTGGTCTGTTGAGAGTTTTGAGGTATCTTTTAACTGTGATCTTCACATTGCTTTAGAAGTATCCTATTGATTATAATGAATTGTCAGACAGAAACAGGTATATAGTAGTATTTCAAGGGTAGAAAAGGTTGTTTGTATTACCTATTTCAACTTCCTTATTCTTTCTCTCCCACTTCAGAACTTTATTATATCTTTTGGGATTTTCTTCCATTTGTAAATGGAAATTCCATGTTAAATTCCTCAATGCTAAGTTTTAAATTTTAAAATGTGATTTAATACATAAAATAATTAAAATGAAATTGTTAAAGATATTTTCAAGAAATGGTTGGCTTTAAGAAGTTGAAGTTACATAATAATTGAGTTTTGAAATTTATTTATGAATCAATCATAATTAAAGGTCCTATATTTTCTTAGGAACATTATAATAGACTGGAAGTACTAGAAGTGGTTTCTGCAATAAGTACTGATTTTCTAGTCTTGGAATAGTGATTAGAGTACAATTAGGTGACATTTTGTTTATAAAAATTGGAAAAATCATCTTTGACTCATTGTCTTGCCAAGTAAGCACCATAAAAATCTCTCTTCTCCACCTCTTTGCTGGTCTCTTGAGTGAGCACTCTTAACTACAGAGTTGACATTTGTCGAATGCATTTTGATGTGATTTATAACTTCATCTAAGAGTTTTTTACCTTTAAGAATTTCAGTACCTTTTCAGTGTAAGCTAAAACAGACCACTGCTAGATGATATGTAGACTGTTGCCTGTAACTGCAAGTAAACTTGCATCAGAGCACAGTCCCTGCTCTTTTGAGCTACAGTGGCTGAGTGGAGTCCTGGAACAAGGACCAAGAACTTACAAGACTTAAGTACTGTATTTCAGAATGCTGTCTGAGGATACAGTTAGACTAACATGGAGAAGTACCTTAATCACCGTTCCAAGACTAGAAAATCAGTACTTACTGAGGAAGTCGCTTCAAGTGCTTCCAGTCTATTAATATGGTTCTAAGAAAATATAGGAATTTTGATTATGATTAATTCATTGACATTTTATAATATCTCTTCTATAAAATAACAGGGTATAATATCCTATTGTATTTGACTAATTAATATATTGAAGGAGTTATTTCTCTTTTACTCTAAATAAGAGGTCTTTCTATTACTATATTGAATATGAGACCAAATTTCTTACTTTTTCATCAATTTAGTGCATTTATTATATGCTCTCTTCTATACCTTCGGTTTTCTTGTATGTACATAGTATATAGGCGGATTGTTTAATGAAAATAACCCATAGGCTCATATTTTTGAATGCTTGGCCCCTAGTTGCTGAAATTATTTGGGAAGGATTAGGAAGTTTGGCTTTGTTGGAGGAACTATGTCACTGGGAGCAGGCTTTAAGGTTTCAAAAGCCCATGCCATTCCCAGCGTTTGTCTCTGTTTGTCTGTCTATCTCTGTCTTTCTCTCTCCCTCTCTCTCTTTCCCTCTCTCTTTCCCTCTCTTTCTCTTTCCTTCTCTCCCTCCCTCCCTCCCTCCCTCCCTCCCTCCC
>NC_034597.1:65805198-65808574 GCF_900095145.1 Mus pahari
TCCGTGTGTGTGTGTGTGTGTGTGTGTGTGTGTGTGTGTGTGTGTGTGTGTCTGTGTATGTGTGTGTGTGTCTGTTTCTTTCTCTCTTAAAACAAAAATCTAGCCCTCATATCCTTTTCATCAGAAAAGACTGGATGTGAAAGATGACATCAGAATGAGTGGTTGGTTCTGATCTAAAGAGATAAATCAACTGAAGTGAAAATTCTAGACTTTCTTAAAAATTAGCACGTTAGTGTTAAATTTAGTTGACTTTCCTGTTAGGTACTAAACCACTTGTCTCACAATAAAAAGAATGGAATTGGAGAACTAATGGCCCAAATATCTGATGGTCTAAGGCAAGGACAAGAGCCCTCTTACCCTGTATAGATATTGAAGGCTTTGGTGCCCTCAGGGTGTAGCTGAGTGCTTAATGGTTTAACTCTGACTTTTGTTTTGCTTTTTAAACTTTTTTTTTTTTTTTTAAGAGCTATGGCCATGTGCTCCACCACTGCTCTATCCAGCTTGGATTTACCTATTAGAAATCTTTAGTAACAAAACCCAAGCATGTGATAACCCCAAGTCACTTTCAGAAAATATAGAAACCTTAACATTACATTTTCAAGTGGAATTAAGTTCTTCATAGAAATAATATTCTAATGAAAGATTACATTGTTGAAATTTTTATAAAAATTATCTGGAAAGTCTAATTCTCTGTATATATAAGTGTCTAAAAATAATAATATTTGTATTTTAAAGATTCTGACAATGGAGATATTAATTATGATTATGTTCATGAGTTATCATTGGAAATGAAGCGTCAGAAAATACAAAGAGAATTAATGAAATTGGAACAAGAAAATATGGATAAGAGAGAAGAAATTATCATTCAAAAGGAGGTATGTGTATTGAAGTGAGTGTGATATTAACACAGACATGGTTGTTGATCACGGGAATCAACTCCATGCTGTGCTTAGTTCATTCTAGGACAGTGTGATAAATTGATCAGCTTCCCACATATCATCTGTACCATAAAAGATTAATTATTCAATCTTTGTATGACTTTTAAGTCAAAAAATTTTTTTTGCTGTTGAACCAAATGAAAACTCCATTGCCTGTACCCATCAACTTGATACAAAGTGAGTTCTACACATGTCAGGCCCACGATATTTCTAGATTTCTCTGTCCACATTCCTAACGTATGGAAATAGAATTTATTTGGAAATAATTTCTGACTTTGCTGAGAAAATGTTGAAAGTTTTTGATGTTACTTTCTTGGTATCTGTATCTATCAGGGCAGTTTAGTTAACATGTAAGTTAAAAGCATGGGTTCTGGAGTTGGCCTCATGACAATGGGTGGGCCAATTCTGGCTTTTAATTTTTAACTCAGTCCAACGCCCTTTCCCCTCCTAACTATTTTAGGGTGCATGGTTTGTTTTGTTTTGTTCGTGAGTTTCTGAACTGACTTACTAAATTATTTTGATAGGTTTCCCCAGAAGTGGTTAGATCAAAATTGTCTCCATCACCTTCTCTGAGAAAGTCCAGTAAATCTCCAAAGCGAAAGTCCAGCCCCAAGGCATCTTCAGCTGGCAAGAAAGAGCGGAAGGCTGCTGTGGTGGCTTCTCCACTGTTGGACCAGCAGAGGTCAGTAGGGTAACCTCAGCACCAGAGAACAGGCTGTTTCTGGGGTGTTTCTAACAGCTGCATGACTTGGTTGTAGGAGGTGATTCTGATACAGTGGTCTTAGCTCTTTTCTTCCTAGAGTTAAAATTGTAAACACAGTGAAACAAATATCCATGTCACACCCACACACTAGACTTTCTAACTCTGGGGTTTTGTGTAATATGCAAGCCTATTTTTTTAATACTTTAGTCAATATGTATCATTTTTACAAAACAAGTACTGTTTTTAATGTCTTGAGTCAGAACACAAATATATCCTGTAACTTTCTTTGTTTGGGTTGCTTTTTCTCTTAACATTTTAAAATTTTTAATATTTGCACTATATATTTGTCTTTCTGTTTGTTGACCAACATTTTGGTTTTCAGTTTTTGAGCATTATAAATTATATACAGGGAGCATTTGACTTACTTCTTTGTTTATATGTCAAGAGATTAGATATTTTAAAGTCTTTACGCACCAGTATGCGTATTGATTAGAATTATAGCAGTCAACTAAAGAAATAAACATAGGAATAATGAAATATAATTACATTAAGGACTAAGAAAAAGATGGGAGGCATTTAAATATCCCTCTACAGTGTAAGTTCAAAATAAGGTACATATACTAATTTCATTTTTATTTTTTTTAACTAAAGCCATACCCTAATGTTGATTATTTGGCAAATCTTGTTTAGCTAACCCACCATAAAGCTCATGTTATTTCCTGGTTTCACACCATAATTCAGACTCAAGTGATATTATTTGCCTACATAAAGTGGTGCCCACTTCTGAATAGACACATATTTTCACTCACCAGTACTTAACACCATCTACTTTGTAGATGCTGTAAGAGAAATCTTAAAAGAACAGTAGTTATAAATTTTTATGCTGTGAAAACTTTTTTCTTCTCAAAATGAAACTCAAATTCCTTAAGAATGACATTTATGCGTTGACCTTTTCTTTCTTATTAATATTTTTATCAAATTCTGTCCATTCTGTCTAGTTCTAAATTTAGTCCTGCAGGCTTTAGCTTAAATTCTAAATTTTCTTTGTGTAAATTCCTTATATCTTAATTGTTGTTTGTCTTGCATTTCATCTGTGACATGTGTGCTTTATAAATTTATTAAACTTAAGCTTCCTGAAAACTAAGCTCCTAATAGTTCATTTTTCTGTATTCCTACAGCTCCTACAATAAGAGCTCTTGTGGTCTCTCTTTGCTTCTGAGATTTAGTGGTATTGTGAAGGGATGTGAGAAAGGCCGACCCCTAGATTGGTGTGAGCTATTCTGACTTATTCCTCTTCTTCTTGCCTATTAGTTATATAGTTTGCCCTCAGTTTATCCATTTATACAACAAATTTTGTCGCCCAAATAGCCTTTATTTTCTGTTTATTGTCATTGAAATTTATTTTCTTCTTAGAAATTTTTAAATAACTATTTAGATATAAAGGGTTCATTTAAATCTATTTTTCAAATATTCTCTTACTATTTATTATTTAAGCTTATCCTTTGATTTATTGATCTGAATTTTATCACATTACTTTAATTGCTATATTTCTATATTCCAGAATGTTGCTGTTCTTAAGATGTATCTATAAAATATAGAGCAGGAGGGCATTTAAAATAGCACAAGGGAAACAATAAATTGTATATATACATAAGACTGAGACAGAGCCGGGCGTGGTGGTGCATGCCTTTAATCCCGGCACTCGGGAGGCAGAGGCAGGCGGATTTCTGAATTT